>NW_008584080.1:0-1196 GCF_000691845.1 Merops nubicus | reverse complement strand
CCCAGGCAGCCGCGCTGCGCTTTCATCCGTCTTTCCTTGGAGATTTTACTGTTATTATTATTTTTTAAGAGCTTTCATGAGTCCAGGCTGCAAGGAGCTCTGCAGACAAGCAGCACCCATAACACGCTCAACATCTGCTAAGCAAATGGAGAGTGACAGGCTCATAGGTTGCTCCAACAGAGACACCAACACTTGAAAAGCAACCACGTTAATTCAGCTGTAAAATTTCCTGCACTCTTCACCACAGGGAAAACTCTGGTGCTCAGCCTCCACATTGCTACAGGACCAGGGGAGATGGTGACGTGGTCCCTCACACACCTGCAGCACAGCCACTGCTTCAAGCAGGAGCTGGATGAAGGGGTGAGTCACCAAAGCATCTCTATAAAGAGGAATATTTTCAGAGCAGATCAGCCCCAGCAGCTCCGATAGCATCTAGACCTGTCTCCAGTGCAGGCTGGTGGGATGTTGCTCTAAAGCACTGGGCCAGGCTGCCCAGGCAGATGTGGTGCTGAGGGACATGGTTTAGGGGTGACCTGGCAGTGCTGGGTTAACGGCTGGACTGGATGATCTGAAAGCTCTCTTCCAACCCAAATAATTCTGTGGTGACTCAGCTACAGGATGGCAGATCAGGCACCAGGTAAGTATTGGGGGAATAGAAAATATGGCAGGGGACCTGAAGAGCACAAAAGCAGCTTCCCCCAGAAAAGCCCAAGAGTCATGTTGGTGCGAGGCAGTGGGGATTTCCTCCCCTCACCTTTGGGAGCAAGGCAAAACCCACGCTCATCCTTGCATCTAAGAAATCAGGAGTTAAATTTCAAAAAACTCACACCTCTTCCACAATAGCTAATTAACCTTTATCAAGCTGAACACCACCTTGCTTTAAACTGCCACATGAGCAGCTGGTGTAGCTGAGCTATAGAGATAAATCCACTTTTTCCAGAGAGGGCCACACCTCGGGTTTCCTCGCAAGCCGACGAGTCTCCACCACCACAGCGACAATTTCTCCTTCCCTCTATGGGCACAGCAGCCCTGTCAGCAAAAACAGCAGCTTAGGGGGGGACTACCATAGCCAGGGTCCTTCCTCCTGGCCTAAAACCTAACCATTTCTAACCCAGGTTAGGCCAGACCTCCCAAGTGCGCTTTCAGGTCACAACCCTGATGTAGCCATATACACACATAGAATCATAGAATCCTTT
>NW_008584079.1:456-769 GCF_000691845.1 Merops nubicus | reverse complement strand
CCGGAGGGCGGCGTGGTCAACCCTCCCCTCCCCCAAAAGCTGGGTGCTGCTGTGGGGTGCTGAGCACCCGGGGAGCTGGGGGGAGGCAGAGTTCTGCTCCAGAGGGATGGGGAGAGGTCTGGGGGCAACGTGTGCCCCGTGGGCTCCTGCATCCCCCCGCAGCCTGAATGCCAGGGGGTTGTATATCCCACAGCATCCCACATCCCATGGCACCGTGTGTCCCACAGCATCCTGCATCCCATTAGTGCCACAGCATCCTGCATCCCACAGCATCCTGCATCCCATGGTACCCGTGGCTTCCTACATCCCCCAG
>NW_008584079.1:0-205 GCF_000691845.1 Merops nubicus | reverse complement strand
CTGCCCCCCCGGCCCCACACCATTCTGCATCCCCTGGCCCCACGGACCCACAGCATCCTGCATCCCCTGGCACCACGGACCCACAGCATCCCACATCCCCTGGCACCACAGATCCCCCAGCATCCTGCATCCCATGGCCTTCTACATCCCAGGGCACCCCGTGTGCCACAGCACCGTGGATCCCTCAGCACCCCCATCCCCTGGC
>NW_008584078.1:0-2798 GCF_000691845.1 Merops nubicus | reverse complement strand
CTGGGCTGTGCCGTGGCCCTGGGCTGTGCCGTGGCCCTGGGCTGCTGGCCCCGCGGCATGTGGCCGGTCCTCCCGCTCCTGGCAGCCGTGCAACTGCTCCAGGGCTGGTGGCGCTGCTGGCAGGGCAGCCACCCTCACACGGTCGCTCTGCAGCCCTCACCCCGCTTAGGGCTTCTGCAAAAGTTGTGGCCCACATGTGATACTCCTGCAGCTCTTCCTGCACCCAGGGTGATGCCAGAGCAGTTCTGAGGAAGGACATCTCCCTGCTGCCCAGTACATTCCCATCTTCCCCAGTGTTTGGGATACAGGAGAATTTCAGCTCTACAGAGAGCTTGGAGCTACCCTGAGATAGTTTGTCCCACGTCTGCTGGACAGAGGCAGCCTGAGAGAAGGAGATTGTCACGGAACGGTGGCAGTTTGGATACACATCCTTCACCTGGGCTCCCAGTAGCTTGGGCTGTAGTATGAGGGTGTCATCCAGACGCCTCTGCAGCTGGAGAGGAAGGACTGGCATCCCCAGAGCTCACATCGAGGTAAACAGCTGAGCATAAATGGGACAATTTTTATTCTTCATGTGTTCGTGATATCACTGGTGGCTGCTGTGACCAGAGTCACAGGTCACGATGACATCAGGCTGTTAATGGGACAAAAGGGTGACAACTGGGGATGATTGAAGCACCAGGGATGGGACAGGGGGTAAGAGGTGGTCAGAGGGAGCAGACGCAGGGTGCTGCTGTCTCCTCCCTGGCAGACAGTGTGAGCTGGATGCGCATGGCACGGCAGCTGGGAAAGGGCTGCCCGCCTGGGAACTTCTGAAATTAAACTAATTGCATTGCCTAGCAAATCACAACAGCAGCTACGATTCCTTGCTCTTCTCCAAGGATGCAGAGTGGCTTTGTAAGCGTTAATTAACCGGGGCTCGTACAGCATGGCTGTGAGGCAGGTACAAGGCTGCAGGGAGCGGGCAGGCAGCAGCCCTGGTCCCACGGCGGGGCAGCGCGCGCAGCCCCGGGGATCTCGGCGTACCCACAGCACCAGCTCCCTCCCCAGGGTGCCATTACAGCCCAGGAGTTCCCACTCCCAGGACTTCACTCTAATTACTCATCCCAGCTCCCTGCACACTCACATCCATATTCATCATGACTACCTAGAACAAACACAAGACAGAACCATGAGGTGTAGTTTTGCTAATAAACAGCCACCAGCTGCAGTCCCTCTGTCCTCTCCCGACCCCCGGCTGTGTCTGTTCCTCCGCTCCTGCCTGGCATGCCCACCCTGAGCAGCCCACGGGCCCTGCAGCTCCACACCAGACTGCTCACAGCACCTGCTGACACCTGGGCACGAGCAGCCTTGGGCTGCAGGAGACAGCGCGTGGGGCCTGGATGCTCCATGCACTTGGCTCTGCATCCCTCTCCGCTCCCCACCAAGAGCCACGAGCCTCCATCCAGCAAGGCGCCTGCACGCCAGTGTTCACTGTGCTATGGAGCAAGGGGCAGAGAAGCAGAAAAATTCAAAGACATGCACCTAAATAAAATATTTTCAAGTGAGTTTCCCATGAGGTGCCAGCAGCTCTTTAATTCTATGCTGCCTTTGCTGGCTGATCGTGTCATCACTCCAGCTGGTGGGGAGAGTGGCTGCCAGCTGCCAGCAGGAAAAGGACGATGGCAACGTCTTCTCTTGCCTGGCAGATCTGTGCTGGCTCACTCCCTAGCACCACTCCTGACTCTAAAAGCATGGCTTCTTGCAATGGGCAGGCAGCAAGAGGGTCAGCAGCAAAAGTGTGCAGCCACAGATTGCTGCCCTGTTCCCTGTGGGGAGTGGAGCGGCAGATTCCAGCCACAAAGTTCACAGGATTTTGCTCAGAAAGGAAGAGCTTTGATGGTCTCAAAGGGTGGAACTGGATGTAGCCTTCTGCATCGCACCATCCCTCCAGCCCTGCCCAGCTGGCAGGCAGGATGGCTGCCCTGGGTCCCTGGAGATCACGGAATCATGGAATCACAAAATCTCTCCCTTTCTCCAGCAGCCAGCAGGAAGAGAAGGATAAAGGCACTGGGCTGCACACAGCCCAGTGCTGGGTGCCCAGCTGGCCTCCGTCCTAATCCTTGGGCTGAGCACGTCTGAGGTTACTGGGGAGAAATACCATATATTTCAGGTAGCAATTCCTTATACATACAGGGGTGCCCTGTCCTGCACCCCTGAGCACCCACCCGTGGCCACTGTCAGCAAGCAGGGTGCTGGGCCTGGTGACCTGCCCCCACAGTGACCCCTCGTAAGGCATCGTGCCCTCCCCGCCCCTGCCACTCCAGCAGGTGGGAGGCCGTTGTACAGAGCAGGGATGGCTGCTATAAATGTCAGCTTTAATAGCAGACTTCACCTTAGCTGGACAAAAAAGCTCTTTGCCCTGTGGCAAAGCCAATGCAGCTGAGCTGCATAAACTCACCGGGTCAAATCTGGCCATTTTCAATTTTCACTTTCTTAGCACGGGGAAGAAATAGTTATTTCCCCTAATTACAAGTTAAATGCCAAATAAATGCCCTATCCTGTATGGTAATTGCAGTGTCACTGAGTGATTAATTCCTGCTCTACAAGCTGAGAATCTGCACAACGTTTGCAAATGGTAATAGCCCAGCTCCTGAGTTAGCGAGCTCCGCACGGCGTTCTGTCGCTGGCCATTTGCTGGGCGCTGGTGAGCCAACACAAAGGGCCGTCTCCAGGCTCGCCAGAGCACGTCTGCAGCAGGACACCAGGTGACAAAGACGGGCTGCTCTGCGCCGCTGTGAAGAGCTGTGGCCAGGCCC
>NW_008584077.1:0-3784 GCF_000691845.1 Merops nubicus | reverse complement strand
GCCTCAGCTCCCAGTCACCTCCCGGCCCTGGCTCCCGCGGGCGGGTACGTGGGCTGCAAGAGGGAAGGCAGCTCCCGGGAAGGTGCAGGAGGCAGCAGTATGGGACTGAGCAGCACGTACCTGCTCTCTGCCTTCCCCCCCCCGGAATCACTCTGTTGTGTCAGTGTGCCTGGGACTCAGGCACATGGGACCCTCACACACACCCCTCCTGCTCTCCCTGCTGGAGCCATGAGCTCCGCAGAGCTGTGGGGCCTCCCTCCTGCTGCTCACACATCTCTACTGTTTATGCCTCGCCTGGAATTTTGGCAGCCCCGGGGCTGCACAGGACCCAGCTGCAGCACCCTGTGCTGGATGGAGGGGTGGGAGGAGGGGTCCATGCAGCAGCCAGGCACAACGGCTCTGCAGGGCCAGCAGAGATGGGACCTGTCCACTCCTGCCTCTCAAGAGGCAGAGCCACCAACCCTCAGCTCCACCTCCACGCTCAGCTAGAGCTCCTTCCATGGGCGGAGCGGGCTGGGGCTGAGAATGAGGCTCCTGGGGGGAACATCCAGCAGCTCTGCTACCAGGCCAGGAGAAGCCAAGCACTGGCTCACTGAAGGTCCAGCTGCTGCGTTTGCTCACAGCTGCTGCTGGGAAGGAGCCACTTTGCCAGTAAGGGCAAGTGGCAGGACTCTGGGAGCATCCATTCCCAGTCTGCAACCCCCTCACACGGACATGGTGACAGGTCTGTCAGATCCACTTAGCTTTGCTCCTTATTCCCTGCCCTGAAGGCAGGACACCAGGGCTGCAAATGCTGAGGAAGGAAGAAGTGGCACAATCCAAGCCTGTCCCTGCTTGATCCATCAGGCCAAGAGAAGCCCTGGGCAGCTCCTTTGTCCCTATTCACTTTCATCTTTTGGAGAATTCTCTCTAAAGCAACACCTGGATATTGAGCCTGACCCACATGTTCTTTGAACCACCCAGGCTCAGGTCAATGAGGCTAGTGTTCAGTTGGATATGGAAAACATCCAACAGGCAGCACAAGGGAGCATTTAATCCCCTAAGAGCAGGGGGAAGTACCGAGGAGTTGCCTGAGCCAGAGCTCCTCCTGTGACACCCCTGTGCTGTCAGGGCCAAGCCCGGCTGGCACAGATGCCCAACACCTAGACACAGCAAGAGCTGGCACTTGAGCTCTTCTGTGCCCTCCCAGGGCACACAGCAGCTTGGCCCCAGCACAACCCCAGCTAACGAAGGTCCCTGGGCTTGGCAATACATCCCAGGAGTGGGGAGATCAGAGCTGGCACCTGGCGGGCAGCACGGGGCCGTCCTGGCACCGCTCCACGCCCAGAGCTGCCTGTGCCACGGGGAGCTCTGGCACAGCTCCAGCTCACGCCCAGGCAGTCACAGCAGTCTGCTGGGACCACAGGCACGCTGCTGCCCTGGCTGTTTCAGCCTCTCCTGCCCTCACATGCTGCCAGCTCCACCCACTGCCCCTTAACGAGGCCTGGGAGAAGCTGGGAGTACAGACCAATTACCAGGCAGACACAGCCCAACACATGGGTAAACCAACTGGGGCTTTAGCCAGCACTCATGGGTCTGTCTTTTCCCTTGAAGTAACTCCTGATGCCTTCAGGAGCCCAGGAGAAGCACACAGCTCCTGCCTGGAGACCACACCACGCGCTGTCGGATCAGTGCTGAAGCACCAGGCCACAGCTGGATCCTACCTTTTCATTCTTGGCGTCTGTATCGAGCTCTGCTATCTTGGCCCACTTTTGCCAGAAGTTGGGGTCATCTAAGGAAATGTCAGTTCTGTTTCCTGATGCTACAAAGCTGGCCTGGAAGTGAGAGAAGAGAAGAGAACATGGTTCAACCCACCATCCAGATGTGAATTCCCCCATGCGGAGATCCCCAAACATCTGCCTGCAGCACACAGCCTCGCTCTCATGGGTGTTACACGCCCGTGTTCATGTTGACACGTGCCAGAGGGTCCTTTGTTTGCTTAAGGGAGCTGGACCCCTCTCTTCTGCAGTCCTGCCTGACCTGCTAGAAGCAGAGCCTGGCTGTGCCACCCGCAAGAGAAGGAGGGACAGATGGTCCTCGGTGCCCTCAGCAGACACCAGTCATGAGCACGTCACAGAGCTGGTCCTGGGGCTCTCTCCTGTGGGGATGTCAGGGCCCCACAGCACTCAGCTCTATGCTCGTTGATAAGCAGGCCAGCAGCCAGGTCCTGCCACCACCCTGCAGGACTCCCTGCAGAGCCAGGTCCCGTGGCAGCAGGTGAGCAAGGCTGGAGGCTGAGACTGGTTGTACTGCAGGAAGGTGTAACAGCTCCTTCCCCATCACTGCCAGCCCAGGTCTCCACCTGCCTTTCTGCTCGGCAAAGCAGCACGCTGAGGCAGCACCGGTGTCCAGGAGGGCAGGGGAGGTGACAGACTCTGCATCAAACATGCTCAGCCCACGAGCAGATCAGCTCAGCTGAGGACCGGATCTCTCCCAGGCTTTGAACTCATCCGTCCTCCCTAGTGAGAGGCCTGACCCTGCCCACCACAGCTCTGGGCATGGCCTGCTGCCTTGGCCAGGAGTCCTTGGCCCATCAGGAGAGCAAGCCCTCCACTCTGCAGTGCCCCAGCTGGGGCACAAGAGCAGCTCCACACGCGTCCACGCCACGGGCTGGTGACAGCACCCTGGCACTGCCCATTCCCAGAGGCCAGCCCCGCTCCACAGCCTGACCAGCTGAGCCAGCTGAGAAGGCAAATGGAAGCTGGCAAGCTGAACCCTCCCAGGCAGCCTCACATCACCCTCCCCGGCGCTCTGCTGACCACCAGTGAGCCAGCAGACCGTGCTGCTGCTGTGCTCCAGCAGGACAGGCAGGAGAGCTCAGACTCCATGCAGCCATGTCACGAGAGGTCAGCCCACCACTACTGCCCTGCACGCTCCCGCTGTGCCCCCCACTACCCTGGGGGGAGTCCCCCTCCCCTCCCCATGGAGCACAGCAAACCTTGGCAAAGGTGGAGCCCTTCCCCTCAGACTGGATGGTGATGGTCTGTGTCCTGCGCTGCAGGATCTGGTCGATGTCCTCCTCGCAGAACTTCGAACCTTCATCCTCCTCATCCATGAGCGCCCCATAGGCCCCCTTCCGCAGCAGGTCCTCCACCTCCACCTTTGAGAGCTGCTTAACCTGTCCAGAACGTGGGGGCATCACCAACCCGGCCAGCTGCCCTCTGCACTGCACAGCAGAAGCTCCTCCCTCTGCCCCAGGAGGGAGCACAGAGAGGCCTCAAGCCAACCCAGACCTCCTGTTGCTGCAGCAAAGAGGTCACTGCTTGAGGGACTGTCAGGCCATGTCACCCCGACGTAGCACACGTGTCCCCCAGCTCTGTGGCAGTGCAGGGACAGCCTGCCAGGCCAAACGGCAGCAATGCCAGTGTGTGGGACCAGGCTCCCCCTCCCCAGGAAGCCCGCCCAGATCTTTGCTCTGACCTGGCAGCAGGGGAAGGAGGAGAGCTCTCCTGCAGAACCTCCCACCTCGCCCCACTCCGACCTACCCCGTTGGTGCTGCCCTTGCGGTTGATGTCCTGCAGCACGGCCTTATCCAGGCCCAGCTTGAGGCTGGCCTTGTCGAACATCTCCCGCTCGTAGGAGTTCCTGGTGATGAGGCGATAGACCTTCACCGCCTTGCTCTGCCCGATCCGGTGGCAGCGCGCTTGCGCCTGGCACAGCAGAGGGCACAGCGTCAGGCACAGCAGGACGGGCACCGTGGGGCTCTGGCACCCTGCACCAGCACCCACCACTCACCCACCCTGCG
>NW_008584076.1:563-780 GCF_000691845.1 Merops nubicus | reverse complement strand
GTTTAAACTTTCGATTCTGAGTGGATTCGCCATCTTGGACTCGTACAGAGCACTTCAGAGAAGGCAAGCTCCTCTCCGATCCTGGTTAAGCTGGACTTTTCCTTTCCCCCCGGGGTTTTCAACGGAGCTAAGCAGAGATGAGGGAGGCTGCATCTCCTCCCCCCTCTCTCCCCAGCTGCTATCTGTGGCAGTTAGAGCCGGGAGAGAAGTGTTGAGA
>NW_008584076.1:0-343 GCF_000691845.1 Merops nubicus | reverse complement strand
GTGGCCGGAAACTACAGATCCCAGCATTCTCGGACTTCCTGTTGACACCATCTTACAGACTGCTATTTTCAACTTTGAACTTTCGGTTTCCAACCAGTGTTAACCCTTAATAAACTGCACAGCTTGCTTATCGAATCTTGGTATCGGTAACAATTCTTGAGCATGGTAAAGGGTTATTTTTGATCTATCCTTGGAAGATGAGCACCACGTAAACATCTCAGTCTCGTCTAAAGCCCTCTCTCTCTTGAAGGGCAAATAGTCATGGTCCTGACAATCGGTGACCTTTGGCGCCTGTTCGTGACAAATGGGTGTCAGGAGTGGGATCTGAGGGTTTCTTGGAATC
>NW_008584075.1:380-11300 GCF_000691845.1 Merops nubicus | reverse complement strand
AAAACAATTCTGTTATTCTGTGATGGAGGGATTTTTACTCTGTCCCTACCCAGAGAAGCCAGCTGCAGCAAGGTTGGGGTGGCCAGTGTGGATGCTGGCAGCCCTGGGTGTGTGGTGCCCCATTAGGAAGTGACCCTAATTGCTGCCGTTGAAGTTCAGGTTGTTTAGGAGGGAGAGGGGTAAACTGAGACACTGGCAATTGACCTTTACCAGACCACAACTGTTACATCCAACCTGCCAGCTTGGCCCAGTATGAAATGAATACAGCAGCGGGTGAAGCTAGGAGCTAAATTTGTGTCTTCAGCCTGATAACCATCTTAAGTATTAGGCTGGGGAGGCACTTCCTGAGGACCTCTTTCTGCGGCTGACCTGGGCTGAAGACGTCCCATGGTTTGTAAAGCTCAGCACTGCTACCTTTGATTGTGGGCAGAGAATAGGGCTGGATTCCTGGTGATGGTAGTGCAGCTGGAACAGGGTCCAGCTCAATGTAGCTCCACCTGGGCTGGAGTCTAAGCTTGGCTGAAAGTGCCACCAGGTGCTGGGACTGATCTTAGCAAGGAGGGAGTTGATGTGGATGGAGTTCTAACCCTTTGCTGCTGGGGCTGAGCCCCAGTTCCCCTGCCTTGGAGCCAGCCCTGGGAGAACTTGTCCATGTCTGAAGGGCTGTGGCTTTCTCCCTGCTCAGCTCAGCATGACTTTGGGATTGGGGTTTATATACTTAGCTCTTCTAATTTGGTGTTCAAGGTGCATATTTAACCTGTGCATGTTCTTATTACTGATTCCTTTGGGCATCCTTTCCCTTTTCTCTTGATTGGTAGCTGCATTTGTTTGGTGCCATTTGCCTGGATGACACGAAGCCCATGAATTCTGAGCAGGCCCTTTTGGTGCTGCGGAATACAAAATAAATCATTATAATTAACATCACAGAAGGGCAGGCTTGTTATAGGGTGTATTTCTCCTTCAAAGCCCTCTAGAAGAAGAAGGGAGGTCATGCTCAAGCTTGTTTTTTTTCGGTTAACTGTCATCATTTGTCCAGAAACTTACTAAATTCTTCAATGCCCATGATGGAAGCTTTAACAAAATCCATTCTTTTTATAGAGTTCTGTTTCTCATGTTGGAATTAAAAGCCTAGAATCCCCCCAGTGTTCACTGATGTTTAAGGGGAGATGTCCCATTGTGCTTTGGGTCCTGGAGTCTTCTAGGAGCTGAGAGTGAACCTGATCTTTCTGATTCTTCCTCTGGGCAGTCCCACCGCAAGTTCTCTGCCCCCAGGCACGGCCACCTGGGCTTCCTGCCCCACAAGAGGAGCCGTCGCCACCGAGGGAAGGTGAAGTCCTGGCCCAAGGATGATCCCAGCAAACCAGTCCACTTGACAGCTTTCCTGGGCTACAAGGCTGGGATGACACACACCGTGCGGGAGGTGCACAGGCCTGGGCTCAGTAAGGCTGCTGGGTGTGGGGGGGACATGGGGGTGCTGGGTGGGTGAGGCTGCTCCTGGGAGTGGGTGGTGGGGCACACAGCCAAATTCCAGGGCAGGAGCCATCCCATGTGCTGCTCCCCACAGCCTGGGGAGGGTGAGTTCAAGTGTGCTGGGTCTAACCCAGTGTCTGGGGATCAAACCCTGCGTGGTCCTTCAGCGGGTGGAGTCCCCACCCCTGGAGGGGTTCCCAAGCTGTGGAGATGTGGGGTGAGGGACACGGGGCAGTGGGGACCTGGCAGGGTTGGGGGATGGTTGGACTAGATAATCTTAAAGATCCTTTTCAACCAAAATGAGTCTGTGATTGGGGGGCTGAGGCTGGCTGGGAGCAGAGTGTGACCTTGCCCTGGCACGGGCCACGGGTGGCTCCGGGGGGCGATCTGATCCCAGACAAAGCTGAGCCCCATTTCCCTTCACTACCTTGCAGAGATCTCCAAGAGGGAGGAGGTGGAGGCCGTGACCATCATCGAGACCCCCCCCATGGTGGTGGTGGGGGTGGTGGGGTACATCGAAACCCCCAAGGGCTTGAGGAATTTCAAGACTGTTTTTGCAGAGCACATCAGCGACGAGTGCCGGCGGCGCTTCTACAAGAACTGGTTTGTGCCTCAGTGCCTGGGGAGGGTCCTGGGGGTGCTGCCTGGGGGGAGGGGGGTCCCTCACAGGTCTCCCCCACAAGCTCTCCGTGATGCCTGGCTGTGCAAACCCCTCAGCTCCCAGCACCTGCCTCTGGGCTGGGCTGAGACTGCTCTTTAGTCACACACAGAGAGATGCTGCAGGCAGCCTGGTGCTGGGAGTCATCATATGCATATGTAGATTTATTCTAATAGTTGAAGTAAGCTGGTGCTCTCCACAAAGCATATGGCAGCATGGGCTGCAGGTTCATTTTCCTCTGTGTAGGCCGGGCCCATCAACTCTCCATCTAATTGGGACACTTGAGCTGAGGCACCAAACGAAGGGACTAAACCTGAATTTGTCAGGGGGAAAAAATGCTGCAGAATGTGACCCCTGGAAAGACTGACAGCCCAAATCCCACACCAGCAGAGAGGAAAATGGAAACACGAATTTCATAACTGTAGGAATCGTGTCTCCTGCAGAGGTGCTGCTGAGATCCACCCACCACATGCCTCTGATCCCTCTCGGAGCCTGTTTTCTCCTTTCTCCACTCAGCTCTGATTTGGTGCTTGTGTTTTGATGGCACTTGGCCAGTCAGTGGGAGACGACTGGATTCCTCATGCCAAAAGGTTTGAATGAACCAGAGCTTTTCACAGCTCCTTATTCACTTTCCTCTTCCCACCTCAAAACCCTGTGTGGTGGCCCCACCAGTCAGGCAAGGTTCAGGCAGCCACTTGTGCCCACGGGGAGGTCTGTGGCAAGGGGACGTGTCCCCCCCCAGGCTGAAGCACGTCACCAACCAGCTCTGCTGGAGCTTCAACCCTTTGGTTGTAGGCACAAGAGCAAGAAGAAGGCGTTCACCAAGTACTGCAAAAAGTGGCAGGATGAGGATGGCAAGAGGCAGCTGGAGAAGGATTTTGCAGCCATGAAGAAGTACTGCAAGGTCATTCGTGTCATCATGCACACGCAGGTCAGGGCCTGGCCCCAGGGGGTGGGCAAAGAGGGGCTCCCTCAGCTCAGGAGCATGGGGAGGGCCTGGCTGTTGGGATCTTGGGGGGTCTTGGTGGGCTTGCAGGAGGCTGAGCCATCCGAGGGTGTGGGATAGGGCTGTGGGGCAATGGGAAGTGCTGGCTGAGCTTTCCAGCCACCTCCTGACACCAATCCTGTCCCCTTGAGCTGGGGTTTGCCTCAGGGGGCTGTGGCTCAGCACCCTGGGGAGCCCACATGCCTCGTGGAGAAGAGCAGACTGCCTAGAGCCTCAGCAGGTGGTGAGCCCTGTGGTAGCAAGAGACCTTAGGCCCCATGATCACCTCAAATTAGCAACTGGTGTCAAATGTTTTGGGCAAAAATAACCCCCGAGCAGGCACAGTTTTGCCAGACACTGGTGGCTGGGTACACAGGGCTTGTTTTCCTCCTGACCCCTGGAGCTCACGCCTGCTTTGGAGCCTGGGCAGAGCTAAACTGGCTCAGACCTTCACCTGGGGCTGGCACAGAGCCTCCAAGTCCCTCTGAGGTGATTTGACAGGGGCTTCACTGGGGGAGCTGGGACTGGGAGAGAGCAGAGGCACCTCTTGGTGGCAGCTAGAAATCTCTGCAGTGTGGTGGTGAGGGGTGGTGACGAGGTGGCCCCGCTCACCCCCAGTGCCCCTCACAAGTGGTGGGTGACCCCTCTGATGCAGATGAGGCTGCTGCCCCTGCGACAGAAGAAGGCCCACGTGGTGGAGATCCAGCTGAACGGGGGCACAGTGCCTGAGAAGGTCGACTGGGTGCGGGAGAGGCTGGAGAAGCAGATTTCTGTGCACAGTGTCTTCAGCCAGAACGAGATGATCGACGTCATCGGCGTGACCAAGGGCCACGGCATGAAAGGTACAGAGCAGGGAGACCCTTGCCAGGGGCTGGGTTCTGTCCTTCTCATGTGGACACAAGGGTTAGGCAGGCTGAGAACCCCCCAACTTGTTGCACAGGGAGGAGCAAAGAGCCTCTGGACCTCAAGCATGACATGCAGTCCCATCGGTTTCCTTGGTCACAGTCCAGGCTGTGTTGTTGGCCGTGTGCTGTCCTCCCAGGAGGCTCGGGGGGCACTGTGGGTACATAAAGCCCTGCACTTCTCACAGCCACCCCTTCCATGGGAAGTGAGAACAGCTCCTTGCTCTGGCCTGACAGCTTTGGGTCTCCTTCCGACGCGGTGTCTTCCGAGAACCGCAGGAGACGGATGAGACTCTCCCCTCCCCAGCACCCAGACACCAGCCCTGGCTCTCCCCCCGTGTTCTCACCACCCTGTCTGGTCACACTGGCAGGGGTGACGAGCCGTTGGCACACCAAGAAGCTCCCCAGGAAGACACACAAGGGCTTACGCAAGGTGGCCTGCATCGGAGCCTGGCACCCGGCCCGGGTGGGCTACTCCATAGCCCGGGCTGGCCAGAAGGGCTACCACCACCGCACCGAGCTCAACAAGAAGGTATGGCCCAGGGGGGCTCCCTCCTGCCCTCCTCCCTCTCACCAGCCTCTTCGTGGTGGTCTCTGTTCCCCCAAGCTTCTCTGATGAGTCCCTAGAAGACTTCCTCGAGTTCTCCGTCTCTTGCCCGGTGCTTCTTCCCTGCTTAAGCAACACGTCACAGGGGGCACAGGTTGATGAAGGACAGTGTCATCCTTAGGACATCTGGGTTTGTTCACCCTGGAGAGGAGAAGGCTCTGGGGAGACTTTCCTGTGGTCTTCCTGTACCTAAAGGGGCCTGTCAGAAAGGTGGGGACAGGCATTTTAGCAGGGCCTGTTGGGATGGGACAAGGGGTGAGGGGTTTAAACTGAAAAAGGGAGATTTAGACTAGAGAGAAGGAAGGAATTTGGGATGCTGAGGGTGCTGAGCCCCTGGCCCAGGCTGCCCAGAGAGGTGGTCGCTGCCCCATCCCTGGAACCATCCCAGGGGAGGTTGGAGGTGTCTCTGAGCACCCTGCTCTAGCTGGGGATGTCCCTGCTCCCCGCAGAGGGGTGGGACTGGAGGAGTGTCCCTTCCAACATGAAGCATTCCATGATTCTGTGGTTCTGTAACCTCTCAGTGAGGGGCAGGGATGTCACCAGCTCCATTTTTTTCTCTTCCCAGATCTACCGCATTGGCCGTGGTGTCCACGTGGAGGAGGGGAAGGTGGTGAGGAACAATGCCTCCACCAGCTACGACATCACCGAGAAGACCATCACCCCTCTGGTAAGGGCTGAGGGGGGGAGGAGGGCTGGGGCTGCCCCTGGCTGCAGGAATCTGAGCCAGGGAAGTATTTCCTCAGCTGGAGACAGCTGCATGGGAAGTGATTGGAAGGAAATTCCCTGGAAGAAATGCAGTGATTCCTTTTCTCATACCTTGGACACAGAAAACCATCTCTGTGAGGTGTTTTTTTAGGCCCAGGGGTAGACCCAAGTACTTAACTTTCAGCTGATAATTTGGGCAGGAACTGTGAACTTTGTTTAAAAAGAAAAGGAAGGATAAATTACATTAAAAATCCAATACTTGGCAGATAAATGTTTCTTACTTGGTTTAAAAATTTACTTGGCTTTTTTAAAGACTTTTCACTTGGGCACCTAGCCAGCTCTGCTCTCTGTTCACCCACATGCTCCAGAGAGTGCAGCACAGGGTTAGCAGTTCCCAGCTCTTCTGGGGTGCTCCTTAGCTGGGATCATAGAGTCAGTGTGGCTCCCCAGTTCCTGAGAGACAAGGTGCTACTGGAGATAGTCCTGGAGAGGCTCCTGAGATGTTAAGGGGCCTGGGGCATCTCTGTGCCAGGCCAGGCTGAGAGCCCTGGGGCTGCTGAGCTGGAGAGGAGAAGCCTCAGAGGGGATCTGAGCAGTGCTGAGCAAGAGCTAAAGGGCCCCGGGGAGCAAGAGGCTGGGGCCAGACTCTGCTCAGTGGTGCCCAGTGACAGGACAAGGGGCAACGGGCACCAACTGGAACCCAGGAGGTGCCACCTGAGCAGGAGGAGAAACTTCTTTGGTGTGAGGGTGGCAGAGCCTGGAGCAGCTGCCCAGAGAGGCTGTGGAGTCTCCTGCTCTGGAGAGATTCCAAACCCTCCTGGCTGTGACCCTGGGCACCCTGCTGGGGGTGAGCTGCTGGAGCAGGGGGTGGAGGAGATGATCCCCAGAGGTACCTCCAACCCCCACGCTGGGGTTCTGGGATTCTGTGACATGCTCTGGTGGATCTGAAGGGTGCAAAGTGTTGTCAGCTCAAAGGCCCCTCAGCCACTTCCTTCTCAGTCCCTAGCAAAGGCCACTTGTGGACACATCTGCTCCCCCCCCAGCTCTCCTGCCTGCCAACCCTCTCCCTGTCTGTCCCCACAGGGTGGCTTTCCTCACTACGGGGAGGTGAACAACGACTTCCTCATGCTGAAGGGCTGTGTGGTGGGCACCAAGAAGCGTGTGCTCACCCTGCGCAAGGTGAGAGCACAGCCAGCACTGGGTGGGGGTGGGCTGGAGCCCTCCCTGCACAGATTCACCTCGTGGAGAACACCTCTGCCTCCAGTGCTGGGCAGGGAGCCTGCTCAGGTCCTTGCTGCTGCATTGCAGAGGGCCTGGGGCACGTGGTGCTCAGCTGGATGGTTTCTGGCAGCAGAGGAAATGGGCTGAAGTTAAGCCAGGGGAGATTTTGTTTGGTATTAGGAGGAATTTCTTTCCTGAAAGAGTGGTGAGGCACTGGCCCAGGCTGCCCAGGGAGGTGGTGGAGTCACCATCCCTGAAAGGGTTCAAAAAAAGTGTGGCCATGACACTTCAGGACATGGTTTAGTGGTCACAGTCACTTTGGGTTGACAGTTGGACTTGATCTTGGAGATCTTTTCCAACCTTAATGATTCTGTGACCCAGTCCAACCAGCTGCTCATCCACTGCTCACCAAGCCCAGCAATTTCAACCCTGCTTCCACCAGAGCAGATGTCCAGGTTGCCTGCAGCCACGAGGCTGATGCATTGTGACTCTTCTCTTCCAGTCCCTCCTGGTGCACACGAGCCGTCGGTCTCAGGAAGCCATTGAACTCAAATTCATTGATACCACTTCCAAGTTTGGCCATGGCTGCTTCCAGACAGCTCAGGAGAAGAGAGCTTTCATGGTGAGTGTCAGCTCCAGCCCCCAGGCCACGCTCCTGGCTGGGGCTAAAGCCACTGCTCCACTCCAACCAAGCCTCTGCTCCTGGACACAACAGCAGCCCAAGGAGGGATTGGGTCTGTCTTGCATAAAAGATGGGCATGGATTCAACTCACACACAGATATTCTGCTAAGGAAGAGGATGATGGTTGGGGGAGGGATCCAAGACAATCCCACTAGCAAATAAATCTCCCATATGGCCAACCAGTTTCCATTCACCACGGGATGGTTTAAAGCAGCCCTGGACTTGGCAGGCACCACATGGGACATATGGTCCCTTTGGCCCGTGGCTGTGTGCTGCTTGGGGTTGTTTGGGATGATTTAGAGCTTTAATGCTCTTAAGAGGAAAAGGTTGGGTCAAATTCAGGCACAAATTTGGGATTCTTTTGTCAGGAAGCTTTCCGAGAGGCCAAGCAGTGCATATTTTTCTTAAATCTGGCAGAAAAGGAAGGAATATTTAAATAAATCCAACCCAAGTAGAGTTTCTTGAATAGTTTTGCACCCTGCTCCAGGCTGAATGGGGAATGGGGGGAGTTCAGTGAGAAATGAGGGAGATGAGAGCCCAGGGAGTGCATCCAGGCCTGGGCTGTCAGCTCAGAGCCCCCGTGGAGCTGCCTAAGCCTCTGAGCCCTGGGCAGGGGGATTGGCTCTGCAGGGCCTCCACAGAGCTCCTTAGAGGATAAGCTGATTTCCTTTATCTCAGGAGCTTGTTCTGTGTTCTGCTCTTGCTGTCACTGCGAGTCCTGAGTGGCTGTGACACGGATCCTAGTGACAGGAGGTGGTTTTGGCTGCTTGCAGCTGCTTTCTTTGCTGGTTTCTGTTGTGGTAAAACTTTACATTTGGCTGGAAGTAGAGGTGTGTAAGTTGTTTTTGCCATCTCCTCCTGTAGGATTTGCTTGGTCCTGGACAACCCCATTCCTTAGCTGGTGGAAAGCCCTCAGGCTCTGTTGAGTTGGCTGATGGGGATCTGTGCTGTTGGCTGTGGGAGGCTGTGGCTCATCCAGTGCTCCTCCAGCAGCTTGGCACTTGCTCCACCACCACAGCAGGCTCCTGGTAGCATTCCTCAGGAGAACTACTGCTCCCCTTCATGTCCCCTGACTGCCCACCTGGCTCAGAGCACTGCCAGGTCCCCACTGCCCCGTGTCCCTCACCCCACATCTCCACAGCTTGGAAACCCCTCCAGGGGTGGGGACTCCACCACGGCCCTGGGCAGCCTGGCACAGCCCTGGGCAACCCTCAAGGGAAGAAATTGTTCCTCATGTCCAACCTCAACCTCCCCTGGGGCAACTGTAGGCTGTTCCCTCTCATCCTGTCCCTTGTCCCTTGGGAGCAGAGCCCGACCCCCCCCTGGCTCCAGGCTCCTGTCAGGAGCGGTGCAGAGCCAGAAGGTCTCCCCTGAGCCTCCTTTGCTCCAGGCTCAGCACCCCCAGCTCCCTCAGCTGCTCCTCCCCACACTTGGGCTCTAGACCCTTCCCCAGCAGCTCCGTTGCCCTTCTCTGGCCACGCTCCAGCCCCTCAAGGTCCTGCTGGGAGGGAGGGGCCCAAAACTGGCCCCAGGATTCGAGGTGCAGCCTCCCCAGGGCTGAGTGCAGGGGATGCTCCCTGCCCTGCTCCTGCTGGCCACACTATTTCTAATGCAATTGTGTATCTAGCACACTTCTCATACATTGCTGCACTCTGGCTGCTTTCGTGCTGTCCAGAGAAAGAAATCCTTTGTGCAGGGGGATGAAGTTCTGCTCCTGGTTCCTGCAGGGCTGGGGAGGCCCCTGGGGTGGCTGGTGGGTGGCAGCACAGAGCTCCCAGCTGGGGAGCAGAGGCCAGGAGCAGAACTGCCCAGCAGAAAGGGGTCCAGAGCTGCAGCTCTGCTCCCCACCTGCAGCCTTGTAGGCCAGGTTTGTCCACCTCTAACACCGAGGGCTCTCCTCTCTGCTCTCTTCCAGGGCCCTCAGAAGAAACACTTGGTGAAAACGAAGCAGGAAGAGCTGTAAGGACTGAGATCTTCAAGGCCACCTAACAGGGCACCTTCAATAAAAAGGCTTCAAGCCGTGCCTGCTGCCTGCCTCCCTTCAGGAGGGCTGCCCTGCTGTTCTGCCCCAGTTTCTGCTGGGGATACTGGGCCCCCCAGTTCCCTTCCCCTGCCCCATCTCCCTGGCCCTGTGTCCACTCACACACCCAGGCACTCCCTCGGCTGAGCTGCAAGTACGACCCGTGGACTTCTCCCCACACAACACCCCAGGTCCTGGCTGATGTGGGGCCTGGGCCACAATGAGATGGCTCACAGGTAGGGCTGGGCAGGGAGGGGTTTATTTGCTTTGGGACTCATTTCCCACCCGTGTTCTCCTTGCAGTCCAGCTGCCTGTGGGGAAGGAGCGACGGCTCTTGGAGCTGATGTCTGGGATCAGCCATTACCACGACTCCTCTGGTGCAGAACCACTCTGGGTGCCCTGCACCCTCTTTGGGAACCAGACCATGGAGAACCCAGCCCTCCACTGGCCCAGAGCTGCCCCCCACGGCCAGCAGTCCTGGGAACCTCAGGAGGAGGTGCACGAAGTTCTTGGGTCTCCAGCAAACCCCTTGGCCTGGGTTGGTTCCGCTCTGAACACGTGGTTGTGGTATTGAGGAGGGTCCTCCACAAAAGTGCTGAGGATGAGATGAACCAGGCAGCCCAGGCCCCATGGCACAGCCCTGGCCGTGGTCGGTGGCCAGGCCCTGGGCAGCCCCATGTCCCAGTGAGCTCCCTGAGCTCTGTGCAGTGTCGTGCTCGTGGGGCTGCGCTTCAGAGCCGCTTCTCTCCCTTGGCTGGTAGGTCCCTGGGCAGTGCCCCCGAGGGTGGCTGAGGATCCAGGCCAGAGTGCATGATGGGGATGATGAGGTCGTCCATGTTTGGCATCACCAGAATTTTCTGAAAAGAAGAATCCAGAATAACAAGTCACTGGTTTAGAATGCTGCTGCCTGGCTGCTGGCACATCTGCTGGGACGTGGCCTTGGCAGGAGCCACAGGAGCTCGGGTCAGGGTCTGGGGCTGTGAGCAGAAGGTCCTGGGCTCCCATCCTCTCAGCAGCAGCTGACTGTGCCTGGCCCTAGGAACCACCAGCTCTGCATTTTCTCAGGGTGGGGACAAGCAGAGGCAGTTTTTCATTGCCCTGCCCACCTGTATGACTTCAAGGGTGGTCACAGCAGAGGGCAGGAACCAGGACTTCAAAGCCATTCAAATTGGCAGCTCTTTGGGGTGATTTGGGTACCTAAATATCTCCGGGAACGTTTCTGCCCTTTGACCAAAGGTCTCAAAGGTGAGAAGCAGAAACCAAAATTGAGTACCTTGTGGTGGGAGACTGCTGACCTTGTGATGGCAAATCTCCCAAGCTTGTTGACCATGCCCCAGCTTGGGGCAGGGCAGCTGTACTGGGAGGAAACCTCTTTTCCTCCAGCGCTCGGAGCACCCCCCCCCTCAGAGCTGTCTCCTGGGGTTGTGTTTCTTGACTGTCCAAAGCTGGACAGTCAGATCAGACGTTGGCTTTCAGTGGAGATAACCCTGCCCCAAACCGAGGTCTGCCTATCCCTGGTGGCAGCAGTGCCCACGCCTCAGGGGGGTTTGCTGAGACCTCGAGCCCGCCAGGCACCTGGAACTCGTGCTGCAGCTTCCTCTCGATCCACTCGATGACGTGGAGGAAGGTCACCTCCCGCTCACCCAGCTTCGGGCACACCCTCAGCTCCA
>NW_008584075.1:0-206 GCF_000691845.1 Merops nubicus | reverse complement strand
GGAGGGGGCGGGGTGCCAGCGCCGGTGGGTGGGCGGCGGGGGGATGTTCACGGCCAAGGTGCCAGCCAGCTCCTGCACCTCCACCGTCAGCAGCAGCGGCGTGTTGGAAACCTCCTCGATCTTCTTTTTGATGAACTCGTTTTCAGTGGCCTTCTGGAAGTACTTGGACTTGGCGATCTTGTCCACCAAGCGCAGGATCTTCCTGC
>NW_008584074.1:0-224 GCF_000691845.1 Merops nubicus | reverse complement strand
CTTTTAAGGGATATTTATATATAATTTTTCTGGCTATTTATATATTATTGGGGGGGGTATTTATACATCATTTTTATTTTATTTTAAGGGATGTTTAGAGATCATTTTAATACATATGTATTTTTTTATATATAGATTCACTAGTATTTTATACCTAAACACAGGTTTATGTATCTAAAATGTATAAATACATATAAAAAATACATAAATCAGATAACTAAATA
>NW_008584073.1:823-1436 GCF_000691845.1 Merops nubicus | reverse complement strand
GGGGGCACAGTCTGGTCCCCTGCCCGGGTGCTGTTGGGAGAGGAAGGATGTGTGATTGCTGCTTTTCCAGGAGAGGCTGGGTTTTACCAACCCAGATTTGGCAAGGTGTTGTACAGATGCACTCCTGTCCCACGTGGGCCAGAGCTTTAAATCGGGAAAAACAGGAATATGTGATTTATTTTTAATATTGAAGGGTGCACCTTGAAACAATCATCTGCTGGGGTGCTGCCTGGAGGTTTCAAAAGATGAGGGTGAGCTGTGAGGAAACTCTGATGAAGTCTCAGCAGAGGGATTTAGTGGAAGGGAAAAGGAGGAAAACCCCAGGAATCTCCTGGTGCTGCCGCGTGCCCCGGGGGGTTCCCAGCACCAGGGATCAGCACCCCGAGCCCGGGACGCAGCAGCCAGCTCAGGGTTGGAGGGTTTGGAGGAGAAAGGTCCGTTCCTGGGTTTAGGGCTGGGTTTCCTCCCTGCAGACGCTCTCCTCCAGGATTCCAGTCGCCGTCCCCCCCCTGCTGCCTCGTCCCCCTTGGCCCCACGGGCACCAACTGGCACAAAACCTGCCCGGATCCCACATCTGCCAAACGGCTCCTGCGGCAGGCCTGCATCTCGACGA
>NW_008584073.1:0-670 GCF_000691845.1 Merops nubicus | reverse complement strand
CCCCGCCTGCCAAAATGAGGTGTTGTGGTTCAGAACGGGGATGATGGGCAAACAGAAGGAAATTTATGGGTTTGAAAAAACCTTTTCCCGACCAAACCTTTCCCCCCCAAGTTTCTAATTGGAAGAACAATACAAAAAGTTGATGGTTAATTATGAAACCGATGGGGACGACTTCAAGTGAGTGGTTGGAGGAGGGGAGGAGATGCTCTGAAAATTGGGTGGAAATGAATAGCTGTGAGAAACACAAAAAGGGGAAATTTGGCTGCGTCCTGCCCGGTCGGAGCGTTGGCTCTGGCACATCCCTCTGGATTTACCATCTCCCCTGACTTCTCCTCCTCTCCCCACTGCTGAAATGGGTTTGGATGTGGAGCAAAGGCCCTGGGGTGGCCGGTGCTCAGCCCGGGGCTGCCAGAGCCCTGCCCGGGTACCGGCAGCTCCCCAAAACCCAGCGTGAGCCCCTCACCCCAAAATCCTGCCTGGGCGTGGGGGGGGGCAAGCCCTTGACAATCAGCCCAGCTAAAATCTCCCCACGAAAATCTTTGACCTATCAACTTGCTGCCATAGAATTCTTTCCAAATGGTGATTTTGGGGTTCTTGAATGATAAATGTTAGACCCCTGCTCCAGAGGGGCCTCTCGGGCAGCTTCTCCTGGCAGGTTTTGTGCAGTTAA
>NW_008584072.1:0-4780 GCF_000691845.1 Merops nubicus | reverse complement strand
AACAGGTATCAAACCCAGCCCTGGTCTCAACTTCCTCACTTGCAGTCACCAAAATAAAGCCACTGCAACCACCCTGACCCCAGATGACAGTCCTTCCTTCTAGCTGGGGAACTCCTGGGCCTTGTGGTTGTGCTGCTGCTCTGGTTTTGCAGTGAGAGCTGCTGTGGTGGAACCCAGAGGGAATTGCTCCCGAGCCCATGGGGCAGGAGAGGTGCCCAGTGGTTGTTGGCATGAGGGCTGTGCCATGGGGGTGCCAGAGGCAGCCCACAGTGCTTATGGATGTGGATGGTGCCTCTGTGCTGTGCTGGGAGATTTCCACTCATGGTTTCATGGTGTGTGCCAGGAGATGGGCAGGGGGTGGGCGGCCAGCCCAGGGCTTCATGGGGAGTGCAGAGAGCCACCCCCTGCCTGGGGGCTTCAGGCCAGGATGAGGTGGGGGTTTGGCTGCTTTTTGTGGTGGTAGGTAGTCCCAGCCCTGCTCGTGGTGCTTCCCTGGCTGCAGATGGCTGTAGGAGCTCTCCTTGCCTTGAGAGAGCCATGGGGAGTATCTTCTGTAGCCCGGTGGCCTGGGGTGGGAGGGGAGAGTGTGATCCCCTCAAGGGAAGATGTCCCCAAAGCCCTGGGCATGGAGGAGCTTTGGGTCACTCAGCATTGCCTTGCCCTGGGCAGTTTTAGGCTGGAGCACGCTCAGGACAGAGCACAGATGCTTCTGGGGAGCAGTGAGATGGAATGAGTCTGTCCTGGACCAGCACCAGGGCAGTGTGAGGTCCCTGGGACCGGGCTGAGGTGTTGGGCTGTGCTCAGCACCCCCAGGCTCCCTTCACAGGCACAGCAGATATCACGGGTGGAACAGAAGCAGGTTGCAGTGGAGCAGAGCAGCACATGGGCTTACAGACCCCCCAGACCGCCCAACCACCATCTCAGCCCTGGGGGAAGCAGAAAGAAAACCAGCCCTTGGGTTACATGGGGTGTGGGGCGTGGGGCAGGTCTCTGCCTTTCCTGCACCGGGTGAGTCCAGCCCCTTGGGTTACCCCCAGGGTGTGGGGAGCTGCTGGGGCTGCAGCTCTGGAGCCTCCTCATGGGAGGTGAGTCTCTCCTTTGCAGCTGGGTTGAATTTCCATCCCATCATCCATCAGATTTATGTCTTGGCCATTCCCTGCAGCATTTCCCCTTCCCAGGCTCTTGCAGGACTCTTCCCTCCTGCCCTGGTGGGTGTCTCCTAATCCATCTGCTAATTCCCCCAGCTCCTCACTGGCACACGGGGTGGGGATGTGGCCAGTTGTGGGTTGGGTTTGCCATTCAGGTTGGGCTGGGGGTCCTGTCAGGCTCTTCCCAGTCTGGACACACTTTCTCCATGCTCATCCCACAAGCAGAGGCACAGCAGCAGAATGGTGCAATGAAAGTCACCCCCTTTGGGTTCTGCACCCAAAAGAATTGGGCTTAGCCCTGGGGTAAGGCTGATTTCTGCTCCTCTTGGCCCTGAGGTTCCCTCAGCCTGAGGAATCTGCCCTGCAGGAGGGCTGGCAGCATGGCCATGCTGTGTGGGTACCACCAGGGCTGCCAGCTGGGGGAGGTGGGACTGGAAAACGTTTTATTTGCTTAAATATGAGGACAAGTCTCATATCCAGCTCAACCCCAGGAGAGCAGGGGGCTGGAATGGTCCCTCACGTTGTGCCTTTTCCTCCACCAGCCTCCTTTTTGCAGGGATGCTGCAGGGATGGGTTGTCCCAGCTCACAGTTGTCCTGGGCATCCACGTCCCAGCAGCCAGGAAGGAGTGTGAACAAGCCTCAAAGGCTCAGGAGAGTCTTCCAAGCCCCAAGCAGGTCTTGTCCCACTTGAGGAACACAACTTAGGTCTGTGAAGGTTGAGGAGCTGGGACCTGGCGTGCAGGAGCTGGATGAGCATGGGGGGGGGGCTGGTGCTTTTGCCAGAGCTTCTCTATTTTTAGAGGGTTTTTTGTGTCCAACTTCCCATCAGCTGATGAGCCAATGTCATCCCAAGAGCAGAGCTTTGGTTCCCCTGGCCCAGCAGTGTCTGGGTGTGCACTAAAGCATCTCCTTACACAGGCCACCTCTGAACAGGGGGAAGGGTCCTGCTGTGCTGCTGAGCTGAGGGGGACAGGGGCTTTTACTGGTCCAGAGGGCCAGAAGAGGCTGAGCAGGCCTGTGGCTGTGTGTGGGTCCTTTTTGTCCCTGTGCATATGTGGTTTGAAAGGGGAGTGTTAGGAGGGGATCCAGAGCTATCCTTGAGGTCTAGTCCTGTGTCCTTGTATCTGGAGGAAAAGGACCTGGTAGGTTGTTCACCAGCTGGCTGGAAATGAGCCCACAGTGTGCCCAGGTGGCCAAGAAGGCCACCAGCATCCTGGCTTGGATCAGCTCTAGTGTGGCCAGCAGGACCAGGGCAGGGGTTGTCCCCCTGGGCTGGGCACTGGGGAGGTTACCCCTCAAATCCTGGGGTCAGTTTTGGGCCCCTCACTCCCAGAAGGACCTTGAGGGGCTGGAGTGTGGCCAGAGAAGGGCAACGGAGCTGCTGGGGAAGGGTCTAGAGCCCAAGGGTGGGGAGGAGCAGCTGAGGGAGCTGGAGGTGCTGAGCCTGGAGCAAAGGAGGCTCAGGGGAGACCTGCTGGCTCTGCACAGCTCCTGACAGGAGCCTGGAGCCAGGGGGGGTCGGGCTCTGCTCCCAAGGGACAAGGGACAGGACAAGAGGAAACGGCCTCAAGTTGCCCCAGGGGAGGTTTCAGTTGTCCCTGAGGAACAATTTCTTGCCCTGGAGGGTTGCCCAGGGCTGTGCCAGGCTGCCCAGGGCAGTGGTGGAGTCCCCACCCCTGGAGGGGTTTCCAAGCCGTGGAGATGTGGGGTGAGGGACACGGGGCAGTGGGGACCTGGCAGTGCTGGGGAAGGGTTGGACTCAGTGCTCTGAAAGTTCTCTTCCACCCAGAACAGCTCTGTGCTTCTGTCTGTTGTAGAGAATTAAAATCTTCAGGGGAACTGCCCCATAACCAGCATCAGACCAGCAGCCTCCACCCCGAGCTTGCCATGGGGTGTTCTGCTGCTCAGCTCAAGTCCTGCCCATGGTTTGTCCCCTTGCAGACAAAGCCTGGCAAAGACAGTGGCAAGGGGTGGGCAGGTCCCCAGAGTGGCAGTCCAGACTACTGAAGAATCCCTGGCTGGCACCTTGCCTGCCATGGTTTGGGCTGGAGAAGTGGGGGCAAGGCTGTGGGCACCAACATCACCCCTGGAGCTGAGTGCCCAGGGCCAGCCTGGGCTCCTGCCCAAACCAGCAGCTCTGGGTTCATAGAATGATAGAATCCTTTAGGTTGGAAGGGACCTCCAAGATCATCAAGTCCAACCATTGAGCCATTAGGGCTCTAAAGTCCTCTGCTAAAACAGATCAGAATCTGTCAGGGCTGGAAGGGACCACAAGGATCCCCCAGTTCCAACCCCTCTGCCATGAGCAGGGACACCTCCCACTAGATCAGGCTGCCCAGAGCCTCCTCCAGCCTGGCCTTAAAGACCCCCAGGGATGGGGCCTCAACCCCCTCCCTGGGCAACCCATTCCAGGGTCTCACCACTCTCATGGGGAAGAACTTCTTCCTCACATCCAGCCTGAATCTGCCCACTTCCAGCTTTGCCCCATTCCCCCTAGTCCTGTTGTTACTCGATAGCCTAAAAAGTCCCTCCCCAGCTGAACTGGGTTTGTTCAGCCCTGAGGAAAGAAGGTTCAGGGGAGACCTTCTCACCATGGTCCAGTACTTCAAGGGTGGCTACAAAGAAGCTGGAGACTCCCTCTTTACAAGGAGTCATATGGACAAGCTGAGGGGTCAGGGTACAAGTTACAATTGGGAGATTCCAATTGGACACCAGAGGAAGAATTTCCATGACAAAGACAATGAGCTGTTGATCCAGGTGATCCTTGAGGTGCCTTCCAACCTCAATGATTCTATGATTTATCATTTTATGATTTTCTGCCTCTCCTTCCCAGCCTCTCATCCCTGGCACTGGCCAAGGACAGCTTGTGCTTGGGCAGGAATTTGGGGATGCTGCTGCCTCCATCCCCTGGGCAGAGCTTTGGGGGATGCACCTGAAGTTCACTTATCACTGAACGGGTGGTCCCACCACTTGTCCCCATTGGTGGGGCCACAGGGACAGGGGAATAAGCACAAATCTGATCATTCAGCTCCTTTGCTGCTGTGACCTCAGGCCGGGTTTGGGCCAAACTCAGGTTTGAGTTTCAGGCTTTGATTTTCTGCAGAGGGAGAGTTTTGGTGGCTGGAGGATGCTTGGGCCACAGGGTCCCTCAGCAGCCAGCTCCTCTGGGATCCTGGCCCAGGCTATGTGAACGCTGGAGATGGTTGCCAGGTTTTGGGTCCTGGGGGTGCTGCTCCCTGCAGCTTGGAGCCAGACTGGGTGCTCTGTGGGTGCAGGGTGCTGCAGCCCCACGCTGCCCATCCCTGTGGGTGCCGAGCCCACGTGTTCCAGCCCTCCAGGGTTTGCTGGGGGGCAGAGGGTGCTGGGCAAGTGCTGCAGGCATTTTGGGAGCAGCAGGAGGGAGCTGATGTCTCTCCCCTCTCCTGCAGGTCACCGGTGTGTGTTGAAGAGCTGGGATGCTGAACAGAGCCATGTCCCCACAGCAGCAGTGACCGTCCCATCCGTGGGGACAACGCCCCGTGGGCACCGGGCTCCTCCTCAGCATGTCTGGGCAGCCCAAATATCCCCCAGAGCCTCCCTGTGCTGCTGCCAGCTCGAGCTCCCCGCTGGGACGAGTCCTGGAGGACTTTGT
>NW_008584071.1:0-230 GCF_000691845.1 Merops nubicus | reverse complement strand
TGATCACCAGCACCAGTCCCCCTGACACCGACACCAGCATCACCAACACTGGCATCACCAACCCCGGCATCACAAGCACCAGTATCACTGACACTGACACCAGCATCACCAACATTGGCACCACCGACACCGGCACTGCCAACCCTGGGTGCTGCAGCTGGGGAAGCTCTGGCAGCCCTGGCACAGCCCGTGCCACGGCCAAGTGGAGGGTGGTGCCACAGGCAGCTCTC
>NW_008584070.1:455-803 GCF_000691845.1 Merops nubicus | reverse complement strand
CTTCCCCCTCCTCTTGCTCCCATTCATTCATTCAGCTTCTCCTCCCCCCCATCCCATGCCCCAAAGCAGGAGGATCCTTAGGCATAAAAATGTGGGCACGCTTGCTTTCCCTGGGGGAATAAACGGGCACGCAGACCCCCTGCAAGCAAAACAGCTCCTCGTACGTATGCATTCGCCTCGGCAGTCCTGGGCCCCTCCATAAACACCCAGCACCACACACACACACACACTCAGCCACCCGACAGACACCACGCAATGACTTTTCTGCAGCCACTCAGCCTCCCAGCAGAGCGCTGGGGAAAGCAGAGAGAGAGAGAGAGAGAGAGATTTCACTCGCTCCCCTCCAGA
>NW_008584070.1:0-413 GCF_000691845.1 Merops nubicus | reverse complement strand
GCCCCTGGCAAAGTTTGGAAGGAGGCAGGCAGCAGGGGGGACGCGGGATGAGGTTCCTTCTCCCTCCCACGCCTGCAGGTGACATCCATAGGTGCCTGTGTATCCGTGCCTGGAGATGCACATGCATGTCTGCCTGGGAGTAAATACACGTACCTATAGCTATAGCTGCACATCTGTAGGTAAAGCTGCACATCTGTAGGTGCAGAGGCACATCTGTAGGGGTACCCACCCAAAGCCACACACGGATGGGTACGAGACGTGCACCCCCCTCCCTCTGGCAAGGTCTAAATAGAAGCAGAGCAGTCAAACCAGCTGCGTGCAGCAAACCCCGGACCTCTTCAGCATCCTGATCCTGAGCGAGTGCACACACACACACACACGCAGAGAGGAAGGGAAACCAGTCTCCAAACCTC
>NW_008584069.1:632-1203 GCF_000691845.1 Merops nubicus | reverse complement strand
GGTCCCTCCCCACCCAAACCAGTCTGAGCCTCCAATATCTGCCTCAAACAACCCCCAAGACAGGAGCCAGGGCAGGAAACGAGCAAGAAACACCTCAGGGATCAAAAAGCCCCAACCCTTGGCTGCCTCCACGTGCATTCCCAGCTCCATTTTGGGTGGAAGAGCCTTGAGGGAGCCCCCTGGGCTCAGCCGGTGTGAGGGTGACACCCCCAGGGCCCCCCAAACCCCCCTCCCCGGGGGTCTCACCAGCCTGGTAGTCGTAGAGAGCCCGGGCACAGAGCCCCTTCCCCGCCAGGTCCATGGCATAGTCGTAGGTGGCATCATCCACCTGCTCCTTGGGGAAGGAGAGAGGCAGGGGAAGGAGTTACAGGCAAGCTCAGCCCCCCCCTGGGGGCTTTGGGGGCATCTGGGGGGGGCAACTGGCCCTGGGCCACCTCCTACAGCCCAGGGGGGGGGGACAGGCAGAGGGAGGAGGGCACCAGGCAACACCAGGAGGTTCCAGCCCCCTGGGCCTGGAGCAGCTCCAGCTTTCCGAGGGTTTTCTCCCTCCTTGCTATTTTGAGACCTAAGC
>NW_008584069.1:413-618 GCF_000691845.1 Merops nubicus | reverse complement strand
CTTTCCGGGGGTTTCCCCCCTCCTTGCTATTTTGAGACCTGAGCAGCTGCTTTCCCCCCCCCCTCCCCTCCCCTCTTCTCTTTTGGAGGAAAAAAAGGCTGAGGAAGCAGCTGGGCTGCCCTCGAAACCTTCCAGGAGAGTTGGAGAAGAGGAAAATCCTGTCTGAAACGTTTCTGGTTTGGGGGCAGGGCAGGAGGGAGGGTGG
>NW_008584069.1:0-217 GCF_000691845.1 Merops nubicus | reverse complement strand
TGGGGGCCCTTTTTCTCCCCCCTACCCTGAGGTTTTTCTCCATCCTCCCCCCTGTTCACCCACCCGAGGAGGCTCTTCATAGATGGCCGAGGGCTCTGGTGGCTCCTCGTAGAGGTTGGTCTCTTCCACGTGGGAAGCTGGGACACTTGAGTTGTACCCAGAGTCTCGTCCTGCAGAAGAAAGAGACCACAGAGGTTCACCCCAGCACCCAGGAGGG
>NW_008584068.1:977-1304 GCF_000691845.1 Merops nubicus | reverse complement strand
AGGAAGACACCTCGCCGCTGCCGGCCCGAGCTGCAACTTCAGGTTAATATGGACTAAAGCAGTTACATCGTGAGAAGTGCTGACAGTATGTGATGTCTTTCCTTAGACAAATGTAGCCCCCCCTCTCCCCCCTTCCCCTTCCTTCTTCACCAGATGGTGTAGCCGCCGTCTGAGCCGCCCAGGAAGAAGTTTCCCTTGCGTTGCGTCACCAGGACGTTGGCTCCCTGCATGACGGCCAGCTGGGCGGCGTTGGGGGGGCACCCGGGAGGGGGGGGCTGCAGACACAAGGAAAGGAGAGGGGGGATGATGGGCTGAGGTGGGGGGCAC
>NW_008584068.1:736-955 GCF_000691845.1 Merops nubicus | reverse complement strand
CCCAGAAACCTCCCACTCCAGACCCCTGTCCCAAGAGCTGACGGGAAACGCTCAGTTCCTGCCCATTCCCTGCCCACTTTTCGGAGCCCACAGCCCCTGCAGCCCACCCTGGCTTTTTGCCCACACAGAGCAGCCTGTGAGCAGTGGAACACGATCTTCACGTGGCCATGAGCCACGGGTGGAAAGTCCAAGGGAGCGGGAACCTCCCACAGCCGCAGC
>NW_008584068.1:0-535 GCF_000691845.1 Merops nubicus | reverse complement strand
CCCCCCGGGCCCCAGAACCACAGCCTGGCCACGGGCAGGAACCCCTCGGCACAGAAGCAGAACCCTGCTCGTGTCCCAGCCGAGGGGTCGGGTGAGGAACGTTTTTCCCAAAACCAAAGGACATCTTCCCCTGCCCACTAACACTGGAGCCAGCAGTGTTCCCAGGACACGTTTATACTCACAGGGATGCTGGGTGCTGCACCAGCTCCAAACCTTGCTCCAGCATCGAAGCCACCTTCAACCAGGACCGTGGAGCCCGGCGGGTACACGGGTCCCACGGGGTAATACGCCATGGGGACGGCCCCCCGGCCACCGACTGGGCCACGGGGAGGAAGACGGAGGCGCCCGGATACGCCGCAGACATCGTAGGTACGGTGGCAGCCCCCAGAGGCACAAAGCTGGGACGGTAAAGCTGGAAAAACGAACCCGCGCCAGAGAGTTTAGGGCCTGGTCGCTGCCCACAGCTCCTTCCGCGGCCACCCCCCGCCCCACTGCCACCCCCCGTGGGCACAGGAGAACCCCTGCGGGGCGCGGA
>NW_008584067.1:0-14466 GCF_000691845.1 Merops nubicus | reverse complement strand
ACCTCAGCCTTCTCCAGGTCACTTCAGTTTCAGATACCAAGCTATATCATCCCAATGAGGCAGGAGGAGCTGTAGTTATTTAGGGTCTTTTTTGTTATATGTAGGCAAATGTGATAGCAAGTTAACTTTTGGCATTCAGTCCAGGGCAAGGATCAACATTTGTGCCTGCCTAGTATTCTTCCACTCTATCTCCTGTCTGCTTAAAACACCTCCAAGCTGACTCATATTTCAAAAAGTTCTTGACAGTTGTCAATAAAATATTAAGATATTACAGTGACAGATGTCTCTGGGGCTATATAATCTTAGGTTTTTCTTTGGTGTGTTATATGTAACAACTAAAACTTTATGATGATGAGTTTTACTCCTTTTCTTTAAAGAATTTATATGTGATGCTGTATGATTGCATTGTTCTCAAGCTTAACTGAAGTGGGGTACCCCTGAGCTAGGGGGGAGTTTTGTCAGCAACGATAGAAAGCTAAAAATGTTCTTTAGCTATGCTAGAAAATCTGTGCTAGCAGATTGCTCCTATTATAGATGTAACCAGTGATAATTTAGTAGTATATTAACCCACATTGGTGGCTATGTGAAGTTGATTTTATAACTTGCAGCTATTTTGGTGTCACAAATTTGGTTTATTTGGTGTTTGATCTAGACAGCAGGAGTAATAACTGTAACGTAACTTAAAGAACTTTTCTTTAATATGTTTGGATGATTTCATGCAATGTATATTTCAATACTAAAAAGAGAATGTTGCATGTATTTGTGATGGTTCTGGGCAGACATCAGCTGATTTTTACAGTGTATCAATCCAAGATTGACATTATACTTTTTTTTTCCCAAGTAAGAGATGAGTAGTGACATCAGGTTAATTTGCACCAGTTGAAAAAGTGCTGCAACCAAACTGTAATTATTAATTATCCCATGCTCTCATATATTTAATAGGTGTACAGTTTTTTCTTGTTCAGTCTTTATTGCTGAGGACAATCATTTAGGGAATACTTGTCTTCCTTGATTGTATTTGGGTATCCTGTCAGATAGGTTATAAAAGTTTAAACCCTTTTTCAGGAATTATGATGTATTTCTCTATTCAACCAGCAGCACAGGAACCGAGAAGCTTTTATTTGACAATATTGGACAGAATCATAGTGCTAAAGAGAGATTTGAGGGATGTCAACCTTCACTAGTATTTTTTATTAGTTCAGTTTTAGATGCGTAACATTTATTTGAATAGTTACTACTAAAATACAAGAGTGGAGGCCAGATTCTGACCTTACTCTCCTGCTGAGTTCATGAGATTCAGAGGAATCAGAATGGGCTGTATTACTGTTTCCAGTTCTGAATTTGTAAGAGATAAGCTATTTATAAGTCAGCCTACTTCCTGTAACAAAACAAAACTTTTCTGAAATAAAAAACGCCTTATGCTAAAAACATTTTTTTTTCCAAATCAAGTTAAAATTATTTCTTGTCAAGACTCTTTATTAAGGGATGACTAAGAACTGAACATTTGGGATGACAGAGGATGTACCTGTACCAATAGTTTTAAATGTAAAGTATATTTTATAATTGGAAATGGAGAAGCCTGGAGAAGGTCAAATACTGATTATTTAAAAATAATTGTGCTTTGAAACCTGTATACCCTTAAGATTTTGAAATAAAAAAAGTTTTGTGAAGTTTTATTTTCTCACTAATGCACTAAGAATTTGTGTATTCTGCCAGTTAACATTAACAGGGGATACCTAAATATATCTCCTATTGCACTGAGAAGATCTCATGGAGTATAAACCAATGATGACATTTTTATACAAGTGAAAATGCAAAAATGTCTCTTTATGGACCTGAACATTTAAAGTGAGAATACTGCATTAGGTGTTTATAGTGCATATCCAGTAATGCAATTTAAGGTACAATTTTCCCATGAGCAAAAATGTTGTAACATGTAGCAGGTTTTACTTTTACTATTCCATATGTAAGTAAATATAATATTAAATATGCAAGAAATCAACACTAGTCACTTATGAGATTATCTAGATGCACATTATGTACTTACTAAATTTTAAGGACAAGAAGGTACATTTGAGTAAATGAAATGAAGCAATTTTATTATTTCCTTAAGGCTGATAGAAGCCATTGGAAACAGAGAAATCTTGTCCTTTTTCATGCCTTGTTCAAATAAATGTATAAAATATCTCCTACATATTTATGAGTCATATAGTGCACTGCCGCACAGGATGATGAACATAAAAACGTCAAAGCACAGTTAAGTCTAACTGGAAAAAAAGTAACCTTATTACAAGACAATGTTATAGGCAAAAATAGAATATGGGTCTTCTTCAGGTTTTTAAAGAGACAGGAGTTTTGAAAGTTCCACTCAGTGCTTGTACAAAAAGGGACTTGGTAAGTATGGCAAGAATCATAGAATCATTAAGGTTGGAAAAGATCTCTCAGATCAAGTCCAACCATCGTTCAACACTATCATGGCCATTAAACCATGTCCCCAAGTGCCACATCTACTTGTTTTTTGAACCTTTCCAAGGATGGTGACTCCACCACCTCCATGGGCAGCCTGTTCCAATGCCTCACTACTCTTTCAGTAAAAAAAGTTCTTCCTAATATCCTATCTAAACCTGCCAGTCTCTTAACGCTTTTCTATAGTTTCCTTCCAAACCTCTTGGGGCAGGGTGCCTCAGCTGTCATATACTTTACCATGCTGAGGACTTTCCCGATCTGTAGCATGCCTTCCACTCCCAGCTGCAACTTTGCAATAAGCTGTTGTAGCTGTGTTATTTTTCCAGGACCTCTGTGGCAGGATCCTTTCTCTTGTTTCATACTGCTGTTCTTTTGGTGTTAGTCTTGTGGCCTTGCTGCTGCAAACCCTAATACTGCTATTACAGCAAATAGTCATGGGGAGCAATTGCCACTCCTGTGAGATTTATCCCTTCTTTCCCTGCCTTTTCTTACTCATTATTTTATGAGCTTTTGTTTACAACAGAAGAGAACAAAACCTTAGTGCAGAATACAGAAAATAAGAGGTGTTTGAATAGCTGTTCAATATTACCTATGGGGAAAAACTAAACCAGTAAGCGTGCCATGTTTGCATCAGCATACACATTAACGGTGCTTCAGTCCCATTAAAAACATCACAAATGGCAACTACTGATATGGAGTTTGGGAGGATCCTGATGAAAAGTGTACAGTGCTGGGGGAAATCCCAGCCGTGTTCATCATCACCACTCTCTGTTCTAGAGACAGCAGCCTGAGGAAGATCTTGTCTGTGGAGTTCAGCACTGCTCTTTTCTGCTTGCCACTGGGGAGAATTTTCCTTCCCTCCACCCCCTTTCTTTCTTGCTTCCTTTTGTTACCTAAGGTAACTTTAGCGTCTTTGAACTTTGAATGTGTGCCATAAACTACAGACTCTGCTAGCACTATGTCAACATCTTTTGTACAATATGGTTTTCCATGTATACATTAGAACAAAAAAGTATGTGACAGCTTTAAGAAATATTGAACCATATTTATGCAACTGTAATCTGGAGGCTCAGACTAAGCTGAGGGCCAACTGTCTTGGGCACACAATGAATAAGTTTAAATGAAGCAGTGCAGTACTTTGCAGACACCTAAGAAGTATTTTTACTACAGATTTGTTAAGATATTTGAGTTTTATAGTCATGATGCTGTTAAGATCCCTGTTCCACAGAAATCTGTTCATGAAGAAGTTGTTAGTCTATAAATATTATCACAGTTAATATGTTAGATGTTTCATTGGAGTTAAATTACTAGTTCAGCTAAAATGAATGTATTTTTGTTCCTGATTTAATTAAAAACACACAATGAAGGACTGATAGTTACCCTACAATGAAATTCCTCTCAGCTTGATCTTTCTGATTTAGGGACTTCTCATCCTAATTCCAGATTTCTATATGTCTTCAAAATACATTTAGAGCTAAATATAGAACAGGGTCATGATCAAGTTTGGCTAGTCTTTAATAATATTTTCAAAAAGGTTTTTCAGAAGGCTGGAACGGTCAGATGTAGCTTGATAATTCTGCTTTTCCTCTGAGATTAAAAAAGCTAGCTTTTGAAAAATCTGACGCAATCTAATCTTTTGAAGTCCCTTAACTCCAAAGAAAATAGAATCTTTCTGGAGGGACATGCAAAGAAACTCCAGAAGGACCTTGGAAGAGCTTTGAAAAAGATAACCAGCTGGATGTGAAGCAGCAGGCTGCTACTACAGAAAGTACTGCAAAGCTAATAATAGCCTGGAAAAAATGGCTAGCCAGCTTATGCTTTCAGGATATCTGGCTGAGTATAACCCCTTCATCTGATGCCTGGGTATTTCAGCTCAGAGACCTCCTGCGTGAATCATCCTTTTCAAGAATGTGAGGTACAGAGCATGCCACCTAACGTGTCCTTCACACTGAATAATCCTAACTACCATGTCTTTAGTTGTCTGGCTTCTGACACACAACATATAAGACCATATTATTCTTGTTTAAAAAGAATGCTGTATATACACACAGAAAATTATTTCTCTCTTTTCTCTAAAAGATGGAAAGCTATATAGCCTATGAAATGACAGTTTGACTGAGTATGCTTATAAAATTATATGCTTTGTCTACTCTGGTGGTACTTGGGCTCAGACAGGATGCAGACACATGGAAAGGCTTATTTAAGACCTCAAAGCTTTACATCAATGTTGAATAATTCAATCTGTGATGCATTACTCAAGTGAAATCAGTTACTTCTAAATGTTACTCCATAGACTGTCTCTTCCAGCCTCAGAGAGACATGAGGGTGTGTGCACGCTGTGTAACACTAATACTGCAGAGGCTGAGAGAGCTGTCCTGATTTAGGTCAGAAGTCTTTGTGATACAGACATTATTAGTCTTACCTATCCAGTAGGAAATATTGATAAATATTCTAGAAGGGTGGAACAGCTTCTGTTTTTAATTTGTCCTACTCACCATAAAACTAGCTCATTTTCTTTGCCAAGTGCTCAGCTGTATCACATAGCCTGATATACCTGTAATATCTACGCATGTAATCTTGCCCTGCTGGTAACCCAATAAATACAAAGAAATCTCGGGGTAATAGATACAAATGGAGATGACTTCACTGTGCATCTTTATAATGCATCATGTCACTGAATTTCTCTGGGTGCACTGACATCTGTACTGGAATGCATGGGAGCACTTGGCTGGTCATTCTGCTGACAGGCTGTGTTTGGTCAGCTAACAAAAGAAGTGGAAAGCTAATCTGGGAAGCTCAGAGCATGTTTTTCCTCACAGATCACATAAGAGTATGCATGTGTTCTTTTGGACAGGACACATGACCCCTAGTATGTATTTTGGGCTGTTCTCTAGACAGGATGCCTCAGTTTAGGAACTAGGGATATGAGGTGATGAATGAAGAGAAATGAACTCCTCTTATCAGATCCTAAGGAAGGTCCCTTCCCACTTCTATCCCCGGACAGCAGAAGGGGAAGAGAGAACAATCTGTTATGATTTAGAACTATGCAACCTTTACAATGTTATGTTAAAGAAGTACTTTGAATGACAGGCAGTACACCTGGGGACCAGAAGTCTTGACTTCAGCATCTCAGCTCTCCTACTGTTTAAACAGTGACACAAGTCACACTCTAAGTAAGAAATCATAAATTGTCTGTTCATTTCTGGGATACAAATTGGAAGAGCTGCTAGGCCAAGCACTTGAAAACTAAATAGGTATTTTGATAAATTTAAGCCATGAGGAGAAAAGGTTTCCTGACATGATTGCTTAACGCTGAGAAAATGTGAACAGACTAGCACAGATTGTAAAATGCTTTGAAATAAGCAACAGAATAATAAGTGGATAAGGAACTAAAAGAGATGGAAGAGAAGAAAAAAATGAGAATGAGCAACTGAATAATAAGTGAATAAAGAAGAGACCTAAAGGGAGGAAAAAAGTGAAAACTAGCAAAAAGAGAGGAGTTTGTGAACTAGAGAGCACAGGAAGAGGAGTGAGAACTGATTTCTCACAGAGTTAGAGTTCACAAGACTGAAAAAAAGAGTTCTGCCATAATTTCAAATCACGGTACACAGAAATTTATATCTTAAACCTGTATGCCAGCAATATGATCTGATTTCAAAAGCTATGTAAGCCTTACTGGTCCAAGCTGATGCAGTACTGCAGATGTCCACCCACGTAGTCTCAGAGGCTGTGAACTGGGATGGGATAGTCATGCTGTATTTGCAGTGCTTTAAATTCAGTGCTTTATTCATCCAATTGGAAACAATGGGTCCTCTGTTGATATACAGTAACAGTTATAATAAAAATTCTGTAATCTGTACCAGTGATTTTCCCAGTGTTTTCTGTTAGAGAAAAGAAGATGGCAAATCTGAGATCATTGTTGAGATATAAAGAGACAGTAAATGCTTGAGGTGAGGAAAATGGAATGTTTGTATTACTACGTTGTTTGTACTTATCCCAAACTCTGGAATTCCCACTTCTGGGTTTTGCTGTCCTTTCCAAACAGCTTCTGGGTTTGCCTTGCATCAGGCAATATGGTGTCTTAATCAACAAACTGTTACTCTAAACAAATGACAGGCTTTGATGCCTGCAGCTGATTATTGGAAGTTTCTAATGCTTTATGCCTGATCAGTAATAATCAACTTTCTTGTGTATAGAAGATAGAAATCTGATGGACTTCCATAGATGAGAAATGTTTGAGATGTGTTGCAGTCAGACTCCATAAAAGCTCAGGACAAAATCCACTGTTCACAGGTCATGGGGCACCTTACCTCTTGCACATGGTATAGAATCAGCTGTTCATCATCTTGACATTAGTCATACCTGATGCATGTGTGTGTGTAGAGAAGAGAGATAGATGTATATATATACACAGTTCTATAAGTAGTAGTTCTGGGCGATTTTGGCAAACAAATAGATCTGTATGTTTAAATGGAAATAAATGTAATGCAATTTGACCACTCAAGTGAAAGCTGACCACTTGGCACATGAACACAAATACAGCTTAGTTAACTTTAAAAGGCCTTCTGCTTCCAAATGCTTTATCCTTTCCTTTGAAAGGCAAAAGAGTCAGATCTCATTTTACAATGTGATAATCTGTAAATATAAGGCAGGTTTTTTAGAGATATTAAACACCCACAAGATCCTTTGATGTGGAAGAGTTAAAAAAAAACCAAACCAAAACAAAAACACTATAAGGTTCACTAATCTTATTTTTTAGAGTAGAAAATAACCCTGGTCTTATGCACTTATGTTGTATAAAGTTGTCACTTTTACAAAGGGAATTAGATCAGAGAGGGAACTATATTTAGTCACTGTACAAATTCTCCACCAGGAGGAAGATGGCATTGTTTTAAGAATTTTTTTTTTCATTGCTTCCGTCAGAAGTATGAGACAAGACATTTATTGAAGTTTCACCAGCTGAGCTTAGGCTGGCCACATGTATTCTCTATATTTACAAATATGGACAATATAATATATAGAAATATGATGCATATAATCGTCAGGAAGCTAGACAGGAATGAAGATGTAAAAAGTTCAGGAAGAAGCACTAGGCTTAAGCAGCTGTAATAATAGCACTATTTGCTTGCTTCCACTAGGATCCTTAATCAGAGCAAAACACCTTTTTTGCCCTAATCCTTCCTTGCTATGGCACACACACATACACGTGCAACAGTGAAGTAGTATAAAGATAGTGAAGAGCTCACTTCCTCCAGGTCTAATCTTTCGAGTAATTAGGAATATAAAATAATGTGCATGTAAAAGTAGGAAACATCATTATATATTTCAATTCCCATGGAAAGCTAAATCAAAGTTGTGTGTATGTGCTTTACAGCATATCTTCAATGTTTTCTCTTTCTTTGAGAAACAGCCTCTTTGTAGCAAAGTTTTTTACCAGCTTGGAATGTACTCTGGCAACAAAAGCTTGAAAGAAACACTCCTGGACTTCAGTAAAGCTTTTGATATGCTATCACTTGGGAAATCATGTAGATGGAATAAAATGAGGTCTGGGAGGAGAAATATTATGTGACTGAAGAGCTGCTTGGAGAGCAGATGATGAGAGATATGGAAAACTTGCCAAACTGGGGAAGTTCCTAAAAGATCTGTGCTAGAGCACTCCAAAGCAGTAAAATAATATGGTGATGGAATTTCCTGGGGAGAAAAAAATCAATCTGGAAGGCATTTTTCGGATATTACACATGAAAAAAATGGAATTATTTTATTTAGTGAAATTACAGAAACAAAAGTAAGTTTAATAACACTAGTTATTAGAGCACATTCAATGTTTAAACACAAGCTCTTCAATGATAAAGCAGTTATGTGAACTGGAGATGCTCATCATCTGATGAACAACTTCTTACCTGAAACACCATGTATAATTATAAAGTTTCTGGAAAACTGAATTCAGATCAGACTGGAGAGGAAATGTGCTATCTAACAGTGGTTCCAGAAATACTTGCAGCTAACATTTAGTGTTATTTCCAGAAAGATCTGATGCCTACAGGGTAGAGCAGAGCTGTGCAGCCTCACCAGCTCAATCCTGGAAGCTGTACAGTGCACTAACACAGCAGGGTGCCCATCCTAATTATCTCAGGATCTCTGCGGGTTTATTAACCTGCAGGAATTCAAAAGAACTAATGAAGTTAAGGGTCAGTGTTGGTACACAAGTATTAAACTATAGGTAAATCATTTTAGGCTGGAAATGAGAAGTCTGTTTCTACCCTTTAGAAACTTCCTCCTGAAGTTCTGAGGAACAATCTCACCACTAGAAGCTGAGATACTGAACACTGTATGGTATTTAAAGAATGATTTGACATATTTAACAAAAAGACTACATTTGGTATTTATGTCAGTGTAGGGGATTGAATCAGTGGCTTCAGGTCCTTTCCCAGCCACCTTGTAGTGAAGATTATTTTTTATTTCCTAGGTAATGATGTTATGCTTCCACTTTTTTCCACTCAAGCTAACAGAGTTGTTTATAATTTCTCATTAAACTAACATCAGGTTTTCTTTTTGCATACCATAGCATCCACACAATGAGATTATTGACAGAAGTTGCCTAAGTAGGTAGGGCATAATGCTGCCTTCTTCCACATTTCCCTGGTGTTCCTTTTCTAAATGGTAATAAAGCACAGCTTGGTCTTTTCTACTGCCTTCCTCCGGACAACAATGAAATGCTGTTTTTCTACTGATGAAAAAAAGCTAGTGAGAAAAAAAAATATGCATAAAACTAGGACCAAGCTGCATGGAAGGCCTCACATTCCAGTGTTTCTAGCTGAGGATTAGTTCTTACATAATATTTGATAGTGTGAAATCCAGTCATAGGATGTCTTTCTGACCAGGGTGAATTTAAAGAGCAAGCTCTAGCTTGCTCTTTAAATTGTAGTAGAAAGATGTTGTTAAGATAAAATGTTAAATAGGTGATTTTGTTTCAAACCTTACGTTTGGATAGATTCTTTTGATTAAGTTCAGTGTTCTGGTGTGGAGATGACCTAAGGATTTTTTTTTATTTTATTTGATCTAGAAGTGTTTCTCTTACCCCAAAACACAACCCATTCCTTGTACTGGATGGAACAATTTTTATAATTCTAATGCCTGTACAAAGGGATCAGCAAGCAAAAGTGTCTTGTCAGATACCATCTCTGCTCTGCTACTTCTGAAAGATATTCAGCTTAGGTCAATGTCTTACCTGAAGAGGGTTAAATAAAAGGAATTATTTTGTTTTGTATTAATATTAATGAATGGCTTGGTGTTGCATTAAGCAGTGATTCCTTGGGCAACACATTTTTGTTTCAGTTGCTTTCTGTTATAGCTTTGGTTAACATTGCTTGTCTGCTGGTACTGTGCTCTCTCACCTTTCAAATGTGAATCTGTTGTGCCTATTAAACATCCCTCGATACAGTTTTGTGTGTCATAAAGGCCCTTGAAATAGAATTTGATGTACTTGAGAATAATCTTGATTCTTTCAACACCCTTGTGTGCAATTTGGGGAAACAATGGTATCTGTTAAAAATTTGGAGGAGAAAAGCAGTGGATTTACAATCCCTGGGAGAAGGTTGTAAACTCTTACTGGGGTGCTTATAAAAGGACATTATCACATTTGAAAAGCAGAAGCAATGGAAAACAACCTTCAGAGCTGTAACCTTCAGGATAGCTTTTTCTCCTTGAGGAAACCAATTTTCTGTAATGAGTACTTTTTTATGCAAGAAACTTTTTTCTTTCTTGTTTCACTTTTTGAAATTATTATTTTAGATATGGTGGTGGTGCAGTAGAAGAGAGACTAATAGCTTTGAAAATAATAATCCTAACTCTGCACTGATTTGCATCCAGTGATATCAAGTTTTTGATAGAAAGAACTAAAAAGGCTTTTAATAGCATATGAATACTTTATGGTTTTAGGCTAGGATAGTTCGATGTGTGTGAGCCTCAGCTAAGTGTGTCATGGCTGAAAGACAGCATAATTGCATTGCATAGCCTGCTATAAGAGAAATTAATATTCAGTCTCAAGAAAGTTTTTGCTGGTCTTGATTCCACATTACAAAAAAAAAATGAAATCATCATACTTTGTACTTTTTTTGGTGATATTAGAAGAAAAACTAAACAGGAATGAGACATCAGGACTGAGCCATCCAGTGACATGTCTTGTTCAAGCTGAGAGTGCTGGTAATGAGGTCCAAATCAAGTAGGAGAGAGGGGTAGTTGTAGCATATCCCTGCTCTAGCAAACAGGGATATGCTATATCTATTATACAGAGGGAACAGCTAATAACAGTAATGTTCATACAAATGGATAAATATGAAGGAAAGAAACACCAGGCATGCTGTGTACCTACCTGTTTCTGAATATTAGTGGCCATTACTCTCCATTTTATCTGGGCACCTTAAGCACCCACTTTCAAGAGTTTGTCTCATCAGTGTTAGTAAGTTTTTTGTACTCCAGAGATATTAGAAGAATACTTGACAGGTTATCTTTGAAGATACTGCTGAGGATAGTCAAGTGTAACTGCAGTTCCTCCCTGCTACAATATTAAGAGAGGAAAACAGTTGTAGTTTCAAAACTGTTGGTAAGTTGTATAGCTGCCTGTGGTTCCATCTTAGAAATCAAAAAGTATCCTCTGAAAAAGTGATAAATAAATCACTTAGCTAAGCTATAAAATGGTTGTTAATAACCTGAAATATGTGTAGAATTAACTGAATGATAAAGAGCACAAATATTTGCCAGTAAAACGTTAAGCTTTGTTTTGCTTGCCACTATAGAAATAACAGAAGGCGTCTGCCCAGATAGCTCACTATCTGCATGACGTGGCATGATTGATTGTTCACCAAGGCACTTTCCATTATTTCTCAGCAGTCCTGGCTAACCAGGGAGGTTCCAATTGACTAGAGGCTAGCAAATGTGATCAACGCAAGAAGGACATTGAGGTTTTGGAGCATATCCAAAGGAGAGCAATGAAGCTGGAAACGGTCTAAAGAACAAGTTTTATGAGGAGCAGCTGAGGGAACTGTGGTTGTTGAGCGTGAAGAAAAGGGGGCTCAGGGGAGATCTTATCACCCTCTACAACTGCCTGAAAGGAGGTTGTAGTAAGGTGGGTGTCAGTCTCTTCTTGCACGTGACAAGTGATAGGACAAGAGGAAATGGCCTCAAGGTGTGACAGGGGAGCTTTAGATTGGATATTAGGAAATATTTCTTCACAGAAAGGGTTATCAAGCCCTGGAACAGGCTGCCCTTGGAAGTGGTGGAGTCAGTGCCCCTAGAGGTACTTAAAAGATGTGTAAAAGAAGTGCTTAGGGATATGGTTCAGTGGTGACCTGGCAGTGCTGGATTAACGGTTTGACTTGATGGTCTTAAAGATCTCTTTGAGCCAAAATGATTGTATGATTAAACTATTTGACTAACTCAGTTAAGTCGATAATGTAAAGGATTCTCATTAATACCTGTCTATCACACTTAGGAAGAATCCAGAGATTTGAAATTTTATGCATGAGCCAGAAAAGGGTTGTACTCAGACCACTAATTAAAATATCTCTTCACTTCTAATGGTCTGCTATCGAAACTCCAGCTGTGTGAAAGGCTTGTATCACTTTGTATCTCTAGCTTGAATGAGCTGAAAATTTTTTATGTTCAAAAAATTATAGCTTGTCCCTGAGGAAGTCATTAAATATCTGTCTTCAATATGGTTTTCCCCTAGTGTTTCAGCTCTTTATAATCTCCAATTCTGTAAAAGTTAATATTGTCTATTGGTTTAATTTGCACTGGATAAATGGTGATTCTTTTATAAAGCAAAGCCATCTAAATGTACCTGAAGACATTATATCTTGGAAATACTTGAAGTTAACAAACCATTCTTTACCTGAAGTAAAATGTCCTTCATTGATACTCCCCACTGTTTTATGTTGGTTAGTTGATTCTTATAAAGAATATAGTTTCCTTATGAGTGGAAAAAAAAAAAAAAAAAAAAAAGAATATCAGTAAATGTCTTGTGATTAATATAGTAATAATTCCTTTGACAGAGAGGCTACATACACCAGATTTTCATTGCTTTCTAATTTAGTATCCTTGACCAAGTCGGTACATTTCTTTTTACTCACAAATTAAGATTCTTGTGCTGTGTTTATGAAAATGAGGCTGTTGTGAAAGGTCCCATAGAAATGTTCCTAAGCTATTTCAGCTAATTCTTTTTCTTTCCATTAGAAAATTGGGAATTTTAGGTAGACTTTAAAAAACATAAATACATTTTGACAGGACTCTTGCACGTGTTGATACTTTTAAATTATTGCCTTCCAAAAATGAATTAACTGATATTAGTAGATACTATTGTTTGGGTGTGTGCAGGAGCATTTCCAACAACAGTACAATTTGGTCTCACCAGTCTACATTGTTTTAGACACTTAGCAGACACTATACGGACAAATAGAAACAGATTTAGAGCAAAAAGATCTATGCTGAGATTAGGTAGATGCAAATTTATGCCACTACTTTTGTGTTGTCAAACGTGTGGCACTGTCTGAAGAATAATATAGAGGTGACTCAGGCCAGGCTCCAACTTTCTACCACGTAAAAGTATCTATCTGGATGAAAAGCTCTTCATAAACATCAGATATTATTTGATTTTGGCAACGAACTAAACTGAGAACTTCCAAAGTGCAAATATTGTACCTCAAAACCTCTTACCACAGAACTATAGTGTTCTTGTTCAGAAGGAGGTAACAGCCTACATTTGGGAAGCCACGGGCAATAACTAAGGAAGGTCAAATGGTGTAGAAATATCTCTACCACTGCTGTAGCAATATAGCTTAGGTCACTTTAGTTGTTGCTCTGAGGCCAGGAATGGCCTTGCCTTTTTCTGTATGCACACAAAGCTGGCTCAGGAGAAAATTTATCCTCTACTTTCTTCATCTGTAGTATCTTCTGTAGCAAGGAATCTGTAATATTTACCACAATATATTTTTATTAGCCCAGAGCTTTTCAAAACTGAGACTTCAGCTTTTATGTTTATGAAAGCTACTTAAAATAACTATTTTTTTAATCCTCAGGTTCTTATCTAGTAGAAGCTATATCTTACTTTTAGGGAAGATTCTACTGATTTTCAGGCAAGTTTTACCAAAGATATGAGATATATATTAATTTTCTTCTGTTTGCATGAGCAGTTCTGTATGTGCTGCATTTATGCAATAGCTGTGTGAGGCACAGTCTTCCAGAGAATACTGATCAGTGCACGCTAGAAACGCCAGAGTGAGCTGGAGTAATAACAATGAAGAGGAATTCTAATAGACATCATACTTATTAAATTGTATTTAACCACTAAAGAATTATCATGTAGAAAAACTGAAGATGGAGTTAATAGGCAGTATGTGTGTATGTATATATATATACCTGTCTTTTTACACACACATACACACACAAAAAAAAAATCAACATTTTTGCCTGATATTTTGCTTTTGTTGTATGATATAGAGAAGCTCTTTATTAAGGAAAAATGTATTATCATGCATATTTGACTATCTCTTGAGAGAAAATGCTTACTCTTGGTATATGTATTCGTTCTTAAAGCATGATCATAAAAAGTAAACATCTTTGGCACACCTGCAAGATTTAGTTTCCACAAATAACTCCAGCTTTCAGTTAACAGAATCTTCCATTCCAAGCATGTCTCATACATAAAGAAGAATCAGTTTGGTTGTAAAGATGTTTGAATCTCCATAGAAGCGTACTGTAAAAATGGTTACTGCAGGTAACTAGTCAATAACAGTGTGAGCCTTTTTATATATTTCTAAATATATCTCTTATTTTCTGCATATAAAATAAATTGCTATTTTTGCCAGATCTTCACAACCAGTCCACACTCTCTAGCTGTATTTATTTGAGATGGACTCAAAGCAGGACATGGACCTGGGCAACTGGCCTGCAGTGGTGGCTAGGATTCAAATAGAATCATAAAATCATAGAATCCTTGAGGTTGGA
>NW_008584066.1:0-233 GCF_000691845.1 Merops nubicus | reverse complement strand
CCCACCCCAGCCCCTGTGCCCCCCGTCCCCCCAGCTCGGAGGATGGCCATGTGGGCTCACTCCCTGTGTGGAAGCTGGGCAGGATTGGTGCTGTGCTGCCAGCTGAACGTGGCTGGACATAGTCACCCTCCTGTGGAGCCAGCATCCAGCACTGCAGCCAGGAGCTCTCCCCATGAACATCTCAGCTTCTCCAGGGGCTCCCCCGACGCCCAAAACAGCTCCTCCTGCACCTT
>NW_008584065.1:26327-30263 GCF_000691845.1 Merops nubicus | reverse complement strand
TGGAGCATCCCCCCCGTGGCCACCGCAGCCTCCCGGGCTCATCTTCTGCAGCACACTGGGAGAGCCCGGGTGGTGCTCCTGCCTGGCACTGGGCTCCCAGCTCTTAGTTGGAGAAGGGCATTTCATGCCTTCATTAATTATGTGCTGCTTTCAAATGCCCCTCCTTATTTAGTTTGTTTCGGTGCCTGGTACCCCAGATGGACGGCAGCTCTTCCTGGATAGCTTGGCAAGAGCAGGCACGTCCTAAGCAGCCCAGCGTGAAGCTGACAAACACGGGTATCAACGACTGCTTCTATTTCTGGCTGTGTTACTATGCTCCAGGAGTTTTTCCTTGCGTGCTTTCTTGGTCTTCAGCTTGGGGGTGGTGGTACCAGCCCCTGGTTAAAGTGCCCACCACGCCAGCAGTCACTGAAGTTTCTTCCCCCTCCCCAGGAATTTCCCCAGCCCATAGGAAAGGGTCTGAGATGAACAGTTGCTCAAGCCAGTTTTAATGAAAGCCCATCTTTGCTCTTCAGTGGTGTCTCAGAGGAGAGTAAGCCTCTGAGACAAACTCTGGGTGGATGATGTAGCTACCCCTCTGGACTCCTCCTGTCTTCATGAAGTGGCTTGTGTCCCACCTAGGAGAGCAGATGAAGTTATCAGTCATGGGAGGATGAAACTCTCTTCTGTGAGGAAGAAGAGAAGAACTGCTTCTGGTTGCCAGCATTGCTTAGGGCCAAGTGGTGGATGTGCACCTGCCCCATCTATTTTGGTGTGTGTCTAAGGGAAAAGAGGTCAGAGAGAAGCTTGGGCAGGAAATCTAAAGCTCCCTGGCACTGGCCTCTTCGCAAGCTGCTTCCAGCAGGTCTCCCGCCCTGCAAACACCCACTCTCTCTTGCACTGTCATTTTCCTAAAATTTTCATTCCCAGAGTCATGCCAGTCCAGGAAAATCTGCCTGTTTTCTCAGTGAGGAAAACCTTGAGAAACATCTTGCTGAGGCCCAGGCGTAGGGACATCTATGGGGAACCCACTGTTCCATGTTTGTTCTCATTTGCTTTTAGTTTCTGGACTCAGAAATTCAAAGCCAATTACACATTTTCTGCAAAGCCTGCTACCTAATTTTGGCCCTGGGGGAAGGGGGTGTTGATGCAATAGTGGAGTGATGACTAAGCTGGTTGAACAGCCTCCACTCGTCCTCCACTGCTTCCCCAGGGCTGAAAAAAACTGCCTCAGTGGAGACATTCTAAATGTAAACATGGTGGGATTAAAAGGTGCTGCTGGACCAGCAGTGGGTGAAGGACAGGGCTGATTACCACATAACCAACAGCGTGACCAAGGAACATGCTCTTGGATAAGAAGAACAAACAATGCAAATACAAAATAAAAGAGCAGTGCAAGAAACGCTGATGTGGCCTCAAAACCTGGGAGATGCTAAGCCACGTGCAGCAGGGCTCAGGGGCCCCAGCAAGATTTCAGGTGCCGTGCAGTCCCAAGGACTGCTGGATGAGCCCATGCATAGAAACACCTGGTCTGGAAGTAAACTTGGCAACTGCTTCTCCACAGGTAACAACATGCTCCGCAGCTCAGCACTGCAGAGGTGTCCTGCCCTCCTGGGCACACCCACCTAGTCCTCGAGGTGGGAGGTGCAGCAGCTGCATCGCTGCCTGCGTGGGCACCGTGGTGGGACCTGCAGTCTGCAACACTGTCCCCAGAAAAACCCTCTGACCAACTTGCATGAAACCCTAATGAAAAGAGACCTACTGGCTGGCTGGAATTGGGAAAAAATAATAGGCTTTGTGCCCTGGGGAAATGGTTTGGAGCACTGCGCATACCTAGGGGAGGTGGAGGAGTACAGGGACAATGGTTGGAGGTGACGGGTAGGTGCAGACAACATCACTCTGTGGCTGTGACTGCAGTATGGAATACTCCTGCAAGAGACAGAAGAAGTAGGGTGAGTGGCAGCCCTGAGGACGAGGGAGGTCATCTCCATCCCAACCCAACCCAAGGCAACCCATCCTCATCCAACCCAAGGTAACGCATGCCATCCCATGCCATCCCAGCCAAAGGCACCCCAACCTTACAGTCCTCTCTCCTAGTTCATGGGGGTGCCTTCTGATGGCCGAGGTCCCATCAACATAGTAGTCCATCCCTCGCAGGCAGTAGTGGCGCCCAGAGCAGGGGCTGTAGTAGCCCTGTAAAGGGCCCTTTTCCTTCACGGTGTACACGGGCAGCCTGTTCAGCATCTCAGCAGCCACCTCCCTCTCTGCAAGTGAAGGGATGGTGAGGCTAAGGGCAAGAAGGAGCAGTCAGCCCATCACTTGGATGGACACCAGCATGGCAGACACAGCTATGGCCACGGCGCAGGCACAGGGCGAGGTGACATTACCGAATCGATTGAGGCAGGTGAGTTTTGGGGGGTCCAGCATGAGTGCACTGTGTGGGAGGTTCTCCGTCCTTGTATCCTGCAAGAAGCAATGGAAGTCCTTCCAGGATTGCCACACTTCTACTGCAGAGCTCAAGGTGCTGGTGGCACCTGAGGCAGCTCCAATTTGAGGGAGCCAGAGGGGCTGGGCTCTACCTTGGGCAGGAGAGGGAGGTAAGAGGAGTGCTTATTCCAGGCTGCACTGTTGTAGGGGCCTGTTCTCCAGGTGACATATTTGTCCTCATTGACAAAAACCGGGTTGTACTTCTCTGCAATGCAAAAGTGACAGCCAGGAGTGTCCTGTGGTGCTGGGGATCTGGGGAGTCTGCTGGAGAGTCCCAGCTGTTCCCCAGGAACACAATGCCACGGGGCCAGGGGGCATGTCAGAGTTGCTTCTCGTGGGATCCTTGTTAAGGACCTGTGATGGAGGTGACACCCACAACAACGTCCAGCTAGTTGGTCACTCATCCTGCCCACACAGCCGTGGTCCCTGGGGGCTATGGGGTGCCAGGAGAGTGTCCCTCATGCAGCAGCTACCACCAGCAGCTGTTTAGGGGAGAGAGCTGTGGGGACCTGTGGACATCCCTTGGACAGGGAGAGCCTCAGTATAGGGATGGGCAGCCACAGTGAAGCTGCAAGTGTAGATGCTGAGGAAGAGTCCCTTTGCCACTGTGGGGGAAACACAGGATGCAAAAAATGGGGTACGACCAGAGCCGCTACCAGCACCCTCAGCCCCCCGACCCCATCGGGCTGTGCCCTGTGTGACACAAGGGGACAGCTGGGGCCTCATCAGTACCTTCAGACCTGGCCAGCCAGTACTTCCAGGGCCTGTAGCCAGTGGGGTCAATGGTGTTCCTGTAGCATGACTGTATCGCCGCCATAATTGCCTCAGGGCGGACTTGTCCTGCCGGATTCTCCACCGGGGGCATGGTTAACCCCTACAGGAAAGTGGGGAGAGACACCAGGGCCACGTGGCAGCATCTGCTTTTGCAGCTGTTGGGGCACATGGCGAAGCTGATTCACTGGGCAGGGTCTAAGGCTGGAGACACTGCTGGAGACCAGAGCATCGAGCCTCCCTTCGGCATGGGTGGGCATGGGGATTGTATCAGTGTCGTGATCTCAGCCCCAAGCTTCCTCCTTTCCCAAAACCAGGGGATGGAGGGTGGCTGGGCATCACTGGCTCCTCTTCCGTGCACCCAGGATGTCCATAGGCATCCAGGCACTTTGCAGAGTGGGAGAGGTGGGTGCACTGGGGCTGCCAGGTTGAGAAAGGAGTTGCAGGACCAGACCAACGTCCTACAGCTGGCAAAGCCCAAGAGGGCCGAGGTCCTGCAGGGCAGATGGGAGCCCTGGCTGCAGGAGCCGTTTCCGTCCCTGCACGCTGGGGACAACCACCTCCATGCCCTCTGCTGGCTCCACCCGTATAACGCACCCGCTGGCGAGGCTGCGAGAGACAAGCCCGTCTGCAGCACGCTTTGTGTTGGAGCCGGCACGGGTCACGCTGCGTGTACCACAGACAGCCCCCGCAGCGAGG
>NW_008584065.1:24517-26297 GCF_000691845.1 Merops nubicus | reverse complement strand
GTGGTGTTTGGTGCTCAGATCTCCCCAGGCATGGAAGGCCCCCCCGTTGGAACTGAGCTGAGCCTAGGGCCTGGGTGTTGGAGCAGCTCTCAGAGCCACCAAGTCACACAGCAGCCCTGGTCTAGGCCCCAACACTGCCCTTCCTCGGCAGAGCCTATGCACTCTGAAACCTACTGATGCACAGGGCTGACATGGAAGAGCTTGTGCTGGTGATTGCCAACCCCAAGAGCCCAAAAGCCACTGCAGGGTGCAGCTCCAGGAGACAGGAAGCCAGCGAGCACAGGCTCTGGCATGTTAAAACACTTTCCTAGCCAGGGAACGTGAACCCCTCCCACAAGCAGTGAGGCACCCAGAGTCCCCATGCCACCCCCTTGCCCAGCAACAAGCGAACGCAGCTGGGTATGGGGAGAAACCCTGAGGTTTCCTCCTCCCATGGCATTTACCTGTGTCACAAACTTGTTTTCTTTCCAGAGCTGCTTTAAATCCGTGTCTTCGATGACCTTTTTGGAAGCGCATGGTGGGCGGTAGGAGTCGGTGTAAGTGCTGACAGGGGTCTTGTATTTTTTGGAGGGCCGGAACATGGCGCAGCAGCCCAATGGGATGAGAGCACCTGGGAGTCCCAGAGGGTCCCGGGGACGCCCCAGTGGGTGATCAGCACAGTGTGGGGCTCGGGGCTTGCAGCCGGAAAGGGGCCTGGGCTGGTGCCACCGCTCCACCAGCCCAGGGTGGTGTTCATGTGAAGTGATGTCATAGTGTGGGTGCAGGGGGATTTGGTGCCTGCTAGTTCCACGGCACCGCTGTGGCTCTGACCAAGAGCACAGCAATTGCTGCCTGCATCCCTCCATGAGCTGTACCCTGCTGGCTTTGCCCTGGCTCCAGGCTTCTTCCCTTCCTGCCCGCAACTACCTTAACAATGGTAGGAACAGTTTCAGCTGGCCCTAGTCAAGATAATTTTATTCTGGGAGGTGCAGGGGCAGTGGTGGTGGCTTTTCCAACCCCTCTCTCCCCCGTTTCCTTGGAAATCCTGCATTAACCCAGACGTGTGCATGCAGCACCATACAAGTGCAGTCAATGTCTGGGACACAGCACCAGGCACTGCTCTTCCAGCCTGCTGGGGTAGCCAGGGGAATTATTGACTCCTTTGTCTCCTCTTTTTAACTAGAAAGCTGGATTTAGGTGATCCTGTGCAGGTTGTTGTTCTGTCCTGAGTGATGGGCTCTGCAGTCAGAGTGAGTGATCCTCATCCATCCCAGAGCAGAGGTTATGCCAGGGAGGGATCTGCCTGAACTGGGTTTGCTTTTCCCCCAGCTGGAACTCTTGCCCCTGCAGAAACCCTGCTCTGGCCTGGCTGGTCACGCAGTGCCAACCCAGGGCCCCGCTCTGCTCATGGCTCCAGCCCCTCTGCTGGAGTGGGCCCAGCGAAGACCAATGTCCATCTGGGCAGGGTGGATGCCAACCTGCTGCCCTGAAGGGACTGCAGAGCTCTGCTGTGTGCTGTGGGTGATGGTGGGGGCTGGGCAGCCTGGGGCACCCAAACACCTCCAGGGAAACGTGATTAATGCACCCTCAGGGATACATTTAAGAAAACAAGCTGCCATTGATTTTCACACCCTGCTGGTGTCTGCTGAGCCAGACTTAGGCTCTCCATCAGCCCCCATCCCCTCCTAGGAGCCAGCAGGAGGAAGGATGGACATGAGGGGGCCTACCCCCTGCCCCAGCTCCATGTCCTTGGAGCACCCCAGGGCACAGTTCTGGGGAGCACCCAGAAGTGGAGTGCAAG
>NW_008584065.1:22171-24486 GCF_000691845.1 Merops nubicus | reverse complement strand
GGTTGTGCAGGGAACTAATCCTGCAGTAGGCAGGCTGCCAGCATGAGCCACTGATACCCCGACTTCAGCAGCTGTAACTGCTGGGGGCTTAGAGGAGGTGCTGCAGTTCGTACCCTCTCACCCTGCTTTGCTCCAATCAGACAGGCTGGCAGGCTGGTTTTCATATGTATGCTTTTTAATATCATTGATTCTGTTACACTACACACAACCAGTAACAATGATAAATACTGCAATGGAAATGTTAAAAAAAATATTATACATGGTTCATGTTTTTGAAAAAAAAAAACAACCCACATTTTAAAATAAATTAATGCACAAAACTGATGGTAGAAAAAAAAAAACCCAAAACAAACCACAACACAACTGATCTGTTTAAGGCAATACTCTACGCAGACAGGAACAGAAGTACAAGAGTGTGCTACATGTTCTGAACAGGAAAAAAAAAAAAGAAAACCCATACAGGATGCAGACTGATGCTTCGGGAGTGAAAAAACTCCCCAAACCAGATAGTAAAACCAATGGCCAAGTTAAGTGCAGCATTAATACACTCTGCATGTCAAATGATTAGCAGGTTCCTAACATGGACTAAGGTCAAGCTACAACAAATTTATCTTCCTAATTAAAATGTTATTCAGGTCAAACCCTACATTTAACTCTACTTTGCATTTGGCTGTTTCAGCTATGTTTCACTATATGCAAGGACAGCTGGAAGTTCATCTCCTGCTCTTGAGATTAACACAAAGGTTGGGAGGTCTCTCCTCCTGAAAGGTATGTCCATTAACTACATCCAAAAAAGGATCTCACTTCTGGAGACCCTGACATGCCTCCCACCACCCCCTCCCCTGGGGTGCCAGGCACCGCGCGGGAAAAGGAGACCTCGGAAGCATCTGCTTAGTTGAGGTTTTTCCAAGCTGAGGACACAAAATGGAAGTGCAGGTTTGGTCGGGACTCGGAGGAGCACCGTTCCCCTGTCTGCCAGAAATGTCTGTCTGGAGCCTGCTGAAAGCACCTTGCCAATACGGGAGAAACCCCGGCCTGTATCCAGGCTCTGGACACAGCCACGACGTCTGCTGTTAAGGTCGGGGCAAAGCTCCTTACCTGCACAGACAGCCAATGAACCCCGATTATTAATGCAGCCCAGAACTTGGCCACTGGAAGGTGGACAATAATCATAACACCAAAAATATCCCCCTCTCCCTCAAAAAAGAAAAGAAAAGGGACAGTAGCCACTTTTTGCCAGCTTCCCCCTGTGGATCCCCATCGACTGCCACTTATGCAAGATCGGCACTGCCAGATCTCACCTGCATGGACCCAGTACACTCCCAGTAAGGTGCATGTCTGCAAGGTGCTGCCAGGGGTCAAAGAAGCTTCTTGGGACAGGGTCGGAGCCTCCTGTACTGCCCTGCTAGACTGTGTGTGGAGGAAGCTATGGTACATGAGGAAAGAAACCCAAGTGGAATTACTAGACTTGTGATGGCCAACAATTGTCCATGCTGCCTTGGGTTTGGGTGGGAGAGGGAGATGCAGAACTGGGCTGAGAATCACTTTGGTGCAACTGCCTCTGATGCTCATGACTAGTGCATGGGGCGGGGCAGAGGAAGGGCGATGGCTGCTTGGAGAGGAGTGGAAGGAGGACGTGTGCAATACAACAAGGCTTGCAATTCTAGGACTAACCACTGGACACGAATACTGAAGATTACCTGTGACAACTAGCTATCCTTCTACTGTCATTGCTCCTTCCCCCACCTCCTGGTCTGGTTCTTCTTCAGTTTGGGAAGTCGTGGCTATTTGGTGTGATGGCCAGAACTGACTCTCCCACCCCAGTTCCCTGCACAGTGCACAGGGTGACTCAGCTACAGGATGTACAAGGTCTGGAAGATGCCTCTTAGGCACAGACCAGCTCTGCACACAAGTAGCACCTGCCTTCAGACCCTTCAGAAAGCTATTTAATGGTGGTTCATCTCCTTTATTAAACTGAAGGTTCAGTAACTTCTGGGGAAGGAGTAAAAATGGTTAAGAATCTGCAAAAACAGTGAAAAAAATCCCCATAACTTCCTGAATTTTCTCCTCTACAGAGCCTTCATCCTCTGTGAGAGTCTTTCTCCCTGGAGAAGAACTACAGCCCTTCCAGGGTGTCTCAGTGCCCTACCCCAGCGCAGCAAGTGCAGAGGTGACAGACATCCCACCCGTGCTGCTGCTGCAGGTCTCCAGCCCGCGCCAGGAGCACAGGGGCTGGCTGGCCTGGGACCTCAGCACCGAGACGGGGAGGGTGAGGGTACCTGGCTCAGCTTGCTGGATCACACCAAGGTTTTACA
>NW_008584065.1:0-22140 GCF_000691845.1 Merops nubicus | reverse complement strand
GCTGAACCCTCAGCCCCACAGTCTTCTGGTGGGTGAAGAGAAATCCCAGCATGCTGTCTGGCTCACCCACCATCACGTTTGTTGGATCTCCCACTGGTCTGATACTTGCCTTGGGTTTGTCTCAGGATAGAGGAAGCTACAAGCCAAACACAGCTGCTACCACAGCTTTTCTGTGCAAAGAAACAGGGCAAAGAAATCTGTGAGCTAGGGTTGGGAGATGAAGGTGATAAAAAACAGAAGGGCTGTTGTGAAGAGAGCTTGTATAAGTTTTCCAGCTCTCTCCATGCATCTGTATTACATCTCCCAAAAAATTTTGCATCTCCTAAGGTGGTGGCCTTTTCTTTTCCTAGTGCCTTCTGTGCTGGTTTCCAGTGACATGTCTGATATGGTCACATTTTAATTAGGTTTCTTTTGTCCCTTTGACTCTCTGATGCAATCCCACTGCCTGTATCACCATTTTTTACTATGGAAATGTCTTGGCAGATCAGGCACAACCACCGAGGCAGGCTCCTTCCAGGAGCAAATCCATCTTTTCAGAGAAAGGTTCGGTGCCACCACCAGTGGCCAATGGGTCTGCAGTGCAATGGGAAGAGCTGCTCTCCACAGGCACCATGGAAAGCTGTAACCTCTCCTGTCTGTGCCCACGCTGCTCTGTGACATGACCTGCTGCATGGGCCATGGTGCTCTGCTCCACATGATCTCAGTTAGTCCCCAACTTCTGCCTCCTCAGAAAGCTGTCAAAGCAGCGCTCTGCCAGGGAGCACTCAGCTGCTGCAATCCCAGGACTGTCACGGGGGGCAAAGGAAGGGATATAGTTGTCATTTTCTGGAAGCAGTACAGCAGCTCAGCTGTGTAATACACGGATTTAAAATATGGATACCAGCCCCTGTAAGAAACCTGCATTAATCTTCTGTAAGTAATCCCAGGTAACAACCTCTTCCCCTGTGCTGAATTGCTGGCCTTTCTGCTTCAGGGATTGTGTGGCTCTCTAACAGAGCTGGGTTTGTCTGATGAGATGCAGTTCAAGGTATGGGGCCATCCCTCTCACAGAAAAGCCTTGAAAGAAGGTGACAAGGATGCAGTGTTCTCCTAGAGGTGAAAAGCACTTTAAAATAAAGACTCTCCCATGCCCTCTCTATGTCGAGACCCTAGGCTCAACATAGCCCAGCTTGCTCTGTGGCACTGCCCATCTATGCAGATATTCCTGTTGGACCTGCAGCCTGTGCTTGCTGACCCAAGCAGCAGCCAGATAAAAAAGCTGACTTCATTGTAGGTATGAGTAGGCACACTCCATGTGAGCTTGAAGGGAGAATGGAAAAGTAGAGGAGTTCAGCCAAAACTTCCAGTTCATACCCTCAGATGATTATACGGATGCTCAAGAGCATGAAACTTCAGTGGGAATACCCAAAATGAGCCCCTCAGTGCTCTCCTCCCATTAGCACTTGCTATCCCAGTTGCACTCCTAAGTTTCTTCATTCTGCTGGCAGAGGATGGTGCTGTTGGGCAACCAAACCTCCTGATGCAGATCAAGAAGAGAGTTGTGCAAGATCTACCTGCCAAATAACTGGAAAAAACATATCCTTGCCTAATATCTTCCCCAAAAGCTGTTTAATCTTTCTACTAACCTCCACCCTGCAGCCTTCTGGCACATACAAGCAACATCAAGAGTCTAGTAAACAGAGGGAAAGAAGAGCAGTACTTTTAAAATATCCATGGAATTTCTATAGCACACTTTTGGCATCTTCCTTGAAGAGCTATGCTGTCAATGGTGGCCACCACACACTTGGCAACACCCATGCAGGGTGGTGGTACTATCTTGGGAAGGCAGGTTTCTCCCCTGTGCTGCAGAAGGGAATGGACATCAAGAGGGGATGTGACCTGCCTGATGCTAGAGCAAATACATACCACATGCCAACAGCAGCAAGGGACCCTAGATCTCATTTCTGTGCTCTAACAGTCCAGCAGACTCTCTGTAGTAGTATTTGGCCGTGGTGCCAACTCAGGGACATGATGTGTCTGGTGTGTGCATCTGAAAGTGAGCTTTGCTCCCTGCTGGTATCAGCACTGCACTGAGATAGATTAACTTGGACAACTGGGATCTGCCCCAGGCCAAGACACCACTTGGCAACCTTTCTAGTTACTGGTTGTTTTCCTTTTCCTGTTGTTCCATCTGGTGCCCAGCTGGGTCCTTCCATTCTTCAAAAGCTTCATGTTCTGTTGAGTCACATACAGGGCACTGTACTTTTCAAGCCTCCTGCATGCTGCTGTACAGCTCACAGGCAGCCCAAGGACAGACTCTGCACGGGGAGGAAAAGATTCTGCTTAGGACTGCAGACCAATGTGTGTGTAGCCAGAAGGTGCCTGAGCACATCAGGTGCTTCCTTTTAGGAAAGGAGCTGGAGAGACAAACCAGAAGCAGCTGAGTCCATGCTGTCTGTGGGGGAGCATCCTGAAGTCTCTTTCCACCTCCATGCAGCAAGGCTGGTTGCCTACTTCTGCTATTGCAAGGCATCTGCAGGCGAGACAGACAGAGCAGCACAGCAGATCCAATGGCCAAGTGTACATGTTGGGGGTAGACATGCAGCAACATCAGATATGATCCAGTGGCTCTTCCAAGGGCTTCAAGATACATCCATAAGACATCAAATGAACCTTTGGGATGATCACCTGGACATCAGCCTCCTTTCAGCCAACCAGAAAACAGAATAGACCATGCTATCTAAAGACCTTCCTCAACATGAAGATGCTCCTCCTCACAGAGATATCTGGAAATAGGAAGTCTGCAGACTGCAGAGACAGAGTTGAGTGCTGAGACCTTGGAGTTCAAAGCCAGCTCGTATTCAAGGGTAAAATTAACATCTGATAAAAGGAAAGAACTTGCTTAAACTCAGGTAATTTGGTGACTGAAATTACATAAAATCTTAACAAAAGCCAGTCTGGCTTTGGGAGGCATCAAACGCAAATTCCTTTGTGGCGGCACCAGCATCAATATCCTTAAATCCTATCTGCATGGTGATTGAGATGGACAGCAATGCAGCCTTCCACACTCCACAGTGCTCCTCACCTTGGTATTCCGTACAACTCTGGACTGAAAATGGGGCCTGAGAAGACCTTCTGGTTTGCTGCCAAGACTGGCATAAAGAACGATTTACTTTCTTGGATGCAGTCTGCATTCATGAGGGTGCCTGGCAGCTCTGCACATTTCATAGCTTTGTAATGCTGTGACAGGACGTCAGGGTCTGTGCTCTTCGCTCTTGCCTTCTCCAGGCCCTGTCGGCACAGACTCGTCTAAGGAGAACAGTGCCAGAATGGCCATGTTATGTATGCCTTCCTGGGAAGTCACCACAGTGTAACCTCCAATGAGGGCACAAGGAAAGCCTTCTGGCTGAACACAAGACCAGAGAGGAGAGCCAGCCCAATCCGTGGTTAATACACAGTGACCAGTCGTCCACTGTATTCTGTAATGGCCCAACAAACGTGCCACGTGGTCATAGCTTAAGGGGCTGCAGTTCAGAGGGGTTAGTGTTCAGTTTTCTATGACGGCCACATGTGCATTGCCTTAATCCTTTCAGCCTTCTTGATAATGTCTCTACACAGGTAACTACTCTTCCCCACCCTTTCTACTTTATCCCCCTAGTAAAATATATGAACACAAAGCATAGAGAGGAGAAGCCAAAAAATTGCCATTTTATGGTCCTGTACTGTCATGCCAAACCAGCTATTTGTGCAACCAGCTCTTTCTGTGTGCAGTGAAAAACACTTGCCTTGTGCTTCCATCTGTATTTGAGGAAGCACTAGGTGCAACACTTAAAATTCATCTCCCTCCCTCCTTAAAGGCTTGTGCTAGAAGCAGATGCGCATCACACAATGCAAAGGGTTGAGGGCAGTTGCAGGGTTGCAGAGTTGAGGAATGCCTCAGGGCAGGCAAAAACCAGCAACTGAGGCAATAAAAATACTTGGTTGTAGTGCTGCGGGGCAGAGGCTATCAGGGATGGTCTGTCCTATAGAGGGGAGGCATTAACCCTGGGAGACAGTGTCAGCAAGACTCACTCTGGCTTAGACTGAACATGATGGCAGCATGACAGAGACCTGTGGTCCTCCATGGCAGACTCACGTAAACAGATGGCTCGTTGCTCTAGCAGGCACACAGAAATGCTCTGAGCTCCTAAGCAAGGGCTGAGCATGTGTAGCCCAGCTGGAAGGCACAGAGACTGACCCAGGAGGACACATACAATGAAGATGTTGCATGGTATCAATGCCCAACTGCAAAGTCTCTCTTTAGAAGAGTGAAGATTGAGACTTGGTCATGTCCTATAGGATTTGGTTTGACCACAGTGTTTCTGTTGGGTTTTGACTGCATTCCCCATTAAAAAAAGACTCCTTAAGGACTACTTTTTTCCTCTTTTATCTTTCCTCTCTACACAGCCTTATTAGAGCTCTTTCTCTAGCTCCAGAAATCTTGCTAACCTCAATCTGAACTCATAGTGGAGAGGAAAGGAGGCACATGAAGGAAGAAGTGAAGAACTGGAGACCTGACGTTTTGTGCTTCTTTAGAAACATTTTGGAAATATCCCCCATCAGCATTATCAGGTAGTGAGAAAGGCAGAGGAATTCACTTGAGGAATACTATTCCTAGAGAGGCTGACAAGTTAACCAGCACTTCTGCACGAGGAGGCAATGATGCTCAGTAAACAGCACCACTCGGTCCCCTTTCTATGGCCTGGAGCCAGGGTGGCAGCACACCGTTTTAGGGAAGGGGGGCCAAAATTTAACTAGCTAGCTTTAACTAGCCCATACCAGCCAGTGAATAATAAAGCCCAGGAATCCTTTGTGCCTGCTCTTTTGCTCACACTGCAGTTGGTATCGTGGTTTGCACCACACAGAGTGAAACCACAGGGTGCTAAATAAATCTCCTAATCACAAAAAGAATGGACTTCCTAAAGACTCAGCTAATGCAGATTTCAGATGGGAGAATCTGCCTGTCAGAGTATAGCCCAGGCTAACCTTGTGAATCAGGGAATCTGATGGGAAACTCAGAACTGCCCTTGCTTTTCCCCTTCCCCAGGCTGTGAAGCTAGGGATGACACAAGGCAAGCAGTCCTTCTTCCTGGCAGGGCAGAAAAACACACAGTCGTGCCTGTGGCAAAAGACTATAGCACTGAGAAAAATGTCAGCCCATCCCTCACCTGAGCCCCGCATATGCTGAAGCCAGCAGTGTAAAACCAGTCAGGGAGAAGACACGTTTCCTAATTCTAGAAATGATTTTGCATTGAAAACAATCTGCAGGTAAACTGGGAATTCAGTCCAGCAACCTAATGTAATGCCAGGTTTCATGACTGTTCCAGCACAAAATAAACACAACTGCTCCTGACATGGGATAACTCTAACACAGACCAAAACTGATTCACACATGGGCAGAGATGGGATAATCAATCAGTACTTTCCTCTTGCGTGTTTTTTTCAGCTGAAGCTGTTCATAATCCTGCTGTTGCTGGAAACTCCCCTAAAAGTCTGACACTATCACACAGATACATTCAGTGTTAACAGATCTCTCCCACAGGCACCAAGAGATGCAGTGTAAAGAGAATATCAGCAGTTGAGCACTGTAGAAAAGTTCTTCAACTAGTTTTTGCAGAACTGATCTTCAGACTGTAAAGCTCTAGTCTTGTCTTGTGCAGGACTTATTTTTTCTTAATTGAACAAAATTTAAGAGTTTTGGAAGCAGATGAGGTACTCCTGGGAATTAAGGAAAGCTTGAAGTCAGTATACACAAGCAGACTGGAGTCAGGAGTATGGTATCCCTGGGCAAGGACTGAATCCCTGGAGATCATGGATGGATTGCAGATCGAATCTGATGTGTTTGGTGATAACCCAACGTGCAGCTAAGGGTTGGTTGCATTGGATATGTGACATGACAGCTCTAGCTAGTACTGACTCACAGTGAAATGCCACGTATTTGTCGTCTTCACAAGTGAATAAATTGTGTCATGCTACTCCTGGCTAGCCTTGCCATATGAAGGGATGCCCTGCTCCATTCCCATTCCTGTGCCCCAGTTACAGTATCATTTTGGATATGCAAATGAAACAGGTTTAGTGAATGAATTAAGAACTGACCTCCTCTCATTGGTAAATCCCCCTGGCACCTCACATTTACCCCTGATATTGCAGAAACATTGGTTTTTGGTGGGCAGATAACCTGCAGCTCCATCTGACCCTTCCCATTCTGGAACAGACACCTTACAAAATATCCCCAGTGCCTACACAAACCAAGGAGGTATCTGGACCCTATGCATTCGCTCTCCAGACCAGTCAGTTCTGCCAGGCACTGCCTGGCACTTTGAGAAACTTCTCTTTTGTTTAACCATAGTTTAAAATAACTTATCAACCAATCATAAAATGAATTTTTTGGTTTCTCCTGGCTCCATGAACACAAAGAGGTGCACGTCCTACCATAGGAGGAAGCAATGGCTGTTAAGTTTTACAGTTATAGTGGAAAGCACTGATCACAGCCTGCCGGCCTCACTACTGGATGTGACAGGCGGTGGAGGAGGTGGCTTGGCAACACATGCAGGTAGGGTTGACCGATTTAGGGGGGATTAGGTCGAGGTCCTCATCATCTGGGATCTCATCTAACCGGTACCCATCCTTTAGCAGCTGGATGTTCAAGTCTTGGTTGATCTGCTACAGAAAGAGAGAAACAATCAAACACTTGAGACTTCTCACTTCCGTTGGTCAGAAGAAGAAGGTCCCTTATTCTGGAGTACACTTCCCCATCATTAACAGTTGCCCCACTAATGAAAGAGTCCCAGTTTTTGACCACAGGTGAGGGTTGCTTTCTGTTCTAGCTTCTTCCAGAACAGGATTATCTTAAGCGAGATATTGCATAATAGCAAACTGATACATGGTTGACTTAAAGGTCTCTTCCAACCAAAATGATTCTATAATACGCTATTTTCTTCTGCAATAATCTTGCCATGAAAATAAGCTTTCATTTCAAGTAATGTAACAATAATGTTAATAAACCAACTGGCAGCTTGGCAGTCCCTTCTCTGAGTCTGGGGCACACTATAGCTGTTGAAAGGTGGTAAAGCCTCTTGGCTTTTTGTCATTTCATGTTCAAGCAATGTCTAACCAAATACAGGCCAGCAACACTTCATGAGGGCCCAGTGACGGCCCAGCTCATTTGGTCTGTTTCTCTGGTCTGTTTGGTCTCATTTGGCTGTTTCTCTGTGTTTCAGACATATTTTGCCCTAGGATGGGATACAAGGGGGAAGAGTTCTCAGCAGCTTGTGTGCAGAATAGCTGCTCAGGACCCTGGATGTAACATCAGATCCCAGAGAAGCAGTATCTGGAGGCCAAGCTAAATCAGGACAGAGCTTGGGAATATATTCAGAAACAATTCAGGGGGATTAAGGAGCTTCAGCTTCCTGCCTTTTCTCTTTGAAAGGGCAAGAGTTCATATCTGCAAGCCCTCTCTGGAATTTCTCTGTGCTCCAACAAGCACAGGGCGACTCTGACCATCCCAAGAACTGGAAGTCACAGGACACCCTCAGATCCTTTGTGTCCTTGGCAAGCATTCAGTTGCCGAGTGGGCATAACAGACAAGTTGATGCTTTTGCACCACAGGGGCAAACACTGCAGGACTAAGCAGCAACTAACGGGGAAAAGCTTATGTGAAGCCAAAGGTAGCTGTGAAAACAGCTGGTGGGCAGATCTCTGTGCCACAGCAGTGTGTGGATGGAGCCAAGGGCACCATCAGGGAAGAAGGAAACATGACACAGTTTCTGCCATGGCCCCTTCTAGACTCACAGAGTCTACGCCACTGGTAAATTTGTTGTGTAGCCATTATATTATCTAGCTGCTCTACTATTAGCATTCATGGCAAGGATGGCAGGAGAGAGTATAACTCACCTCAGCTGACGAGTATCCCGAGGACGAATATCTGGACATGTCAAAGTCATCATCACTGCAGGGAAGGACAGGATAGAGCAAAGAAGGCAATAGTTAGAGAGACCTATATTCCCTGGTTAGCTCTAGCTTCTTGTGCCATGAAGCTGTCCTTGAGGCACAGAGAAGTCACATAAAGGGAGCCTGGAGAGCAACTTTCACGCATGACCCCCAGATCTTGCCATGACAGTGCTCTTTGCACACATCTCCTCCTCCCTGTTTACATGCATAGACCAGTTCTGGCATATGCCAAAGGGCAGAGCAAGGGAGAGTGCAAGCAGCCTGCAAGAGCAGTGCAGGAGTTAGCTTCAGTGCTGCACTCTCACATGAAAACTTGCTTGCACCACAATGTTTATCACCTTATTAACACCTTGCATACCTGTCCGTATCCAGGGCCACCAGTGGCTTCTCATCTGGACTCTGGTCTAACGACGAATAGCCCTTATTGGGAACCACGAGCCTGAAATAGTTAAATGTTGCCTGTTAACCATGCACTAAAGCTCAGTACCACACATAGTCTAGGGCAAAGCTATATGCTAGTTGGGCTTTCTCCATTTCACTTCCACGCAAGCTGTTCCTTATTGGTGAAGTCATTCAAATGGATGCAATTCAGAGAAAGTGAGCTGTATCTCTGGGTAGCTTATAACAGCTTCACAGGAATGAGTGCCAGATGTGCCTGGGGAAAAGGCTCCTCGCTGGAAGAGAAAAAAGTTATGACACTGTGCTTCATTCTGGTGAAGTTGTTCAACTAGCACTGCTGGTTGTGTCAGAGTGCTCATTTTTGTGTTGCTTTTTTTTTCCTGTCAATGAACACATGACACTCACAATAAGTAAATAGGAGAAGGCGGCTAGGGAAAGGCAGAGGCTCAGTGCTCCTACTATTCAACTGCTGGAAATCAGTTATGTGCTTTTTCTGCCTGAGTCTCTACCCACCCCATCCCACCCACAACACTTACCATGTCTCACTCCTAAATTTAGTAGTATGAAAAATATGAGCTGGTGAGTGCAGAGTAACAGTCCAGTCAGACTAGTGCTTTTTAAATCCCACTACTTAAAATGTCTTTCACTTCATCAGAAATGCTATAAAGGCTGACGATGGTTTTGCACCTTTAATTGCCTGAAAGAGTTTGTGAAATGGAATACAGGCTTCAGAGCTTCTTGGATAAGGAAAGCACATTAAAACAATGATATCTAGTTCAAAACAGAGTTCTTTGATCCAGAAAACTGCAGAAAGACTTTGGTTCATATTTAAAATAAGATCAACCAAACCAAGCAAACAGAGTAAGAGTCTATGTTCAGTAGGTGGGAACTGTGATAGTGATGAAAATCTCCTTGTTCGGTGGGTTAATTCATGTTTCCTCCCAAATGAAGTACTGGTCTTTAATAACATGCAATGAAGAAAAATGGTGCTTCACTAAGAGTTTGGGGAATAATAAATCTAAAGTTGATAATCCATCTCATCCATGCTCCAAATGCTCTCTAACTACCTGAAATTATTTTCTGATTCTGCTCAGAAGATTTCAAGAAGCCACTACAATATTAGCAACACAAAGGCTTGTTGGGTACTGAAGGAGGGTAGGCTCAAGGAAAGAAAAATGTATCCAATGTTATGACAAGGTGGATACATATATAGGTTCATAACTAGTTGTATTTTCTTACTATTTTCATTGAAACTCAAGATTAAATAAATTAATTTTAAAACTGATGCAGAATTTCCAATCTGCTGCACTAGGGGACTGGAGAAAATGGGATCCACTTGTAAAATACAATACCCCTTCTCATAGCATTGGGATGGTCCTTGGGCTCCTGAAGCATATAGCAAGGAATTCAAGCTGTGATCTGGCAGCAGCAGCTTGCCCATACAGATATCAGAAGTACTGACTTCCATTCGTGCTCTCCAGTTTTTCAAGTCCCTGCTCTATATATACTCACTGACAGTTGTTACTATACTGTGAGTGAACAAAGCACTATCAGGAGATCTAGGAGAAGAACCCTTTGTGCTGCTTTACTTGATTTAAAAGAAAAAGAAAGTAAATCACCACATCTGTTTTCTTGAGAAATACCTTTTTTTCTTAATAACAGAGAACGTCAATTTTTCTGCAACAGACAGAAACTGTGATAATGTCTCTGTTCCTGATCTAAGTCTTTCCCTTGCATCCTGATTGTCCTTATTTTCACTTCTCCCTGTCCTTGGAAGAAAACTGGGTAGCAGTCATAGCTGCTTTCATCCATAGCTGCCCCAAGTATGAGTTTCTTGTCTTGGTGTTTTTCCCCACTTAACATTAAATAAGTTACAACACAAGTCCCAGTTCAGGCTGCCCCCTGACCTGCAGGACCTGTCTGTGCCCAAGTGGTGCAGATGGTGTTGTGGGCTCTGCCTGTGCTCGTAGCAAGTAGGCAAACATCGCCCCAACTTTGTTCACACTTTATTTGCTCTTAGGGAGACTGAGCACTTTATGGACCCAGATCCTTTCACCTCTAAGGCTGGCTGTGCCCCTGCCCCAGGAGAAGACCAAAAGGAAGGCAACTTGGTACTAGAAGCTGGGTAACAGAAATTCCTACACACAATACAGAACAGAAGCTTTGGGGAAGGAGGCGGAGATGTACTAGAGGCTAGGAAAAGCAATGCGGTTTGCCTGAATGAAGGAAGCCATATTTGATAAGAACAGCAGAACTGTTAAAAAGGGGAAAATGTCCTTAGCTTATTCTCCTCCTGCAGAGATCAGAGGCAGCTAACAGTTCAGACTGAAGATACCACCTGTGTGTTTCGCAGCGTAACCCACTGCACCCCAGTGAATGAGCTTCTGGCATTTTCGCCTTCCTGGGGCTGGCCTGTCTGTGGCAAGACAGACTGAATCACTCTGATGTGTTACTAGGGCTGTGCCCATGGTGCAGCTTGAAAGCCAAAGGAGATGGGGGACGAAGGGACTTGGGCCACTGAGAGCCTATGCCAGACACCTCTCAGCCACATGGGAACTGTGGAGCTTGGCTACATCTGTGACTAAAGCAATGGCTGCAAACCTCTGTTTTGCAGACCCCAAGGGATGCTTCTAAATGCTGTGTGAAAAGTAACTAAGGAAAGTGAGTCTACTGCCAGCAGGTGATAGTTGGCTGTGCAGGGGTCCACATATCATAGAATCATAGAATGCTTCGAGTTGGAAGGGACCTCAGAAGGTCATCGAGTCCAACCTCCTGCAGTAAGCAGGGACATCCCCCCTCTGAACAGTGCTCAGATGTCCACAAATAGAATAAAACTGAGATGGCTGTTCAAAAGCTTTTGTCAAGAAGTGTCACTGCTCTGCTCTTCCCCATTCAAATAATTCTCCTTTCCATGAGCACCTTGCAAAAAACTTGTCCAAGCAGAAGTCACTAATTTTACAGCTAAGCAACTGTACTTAGCCCATCTTCTCTCCCTTAACATATTCTTCTGCTAATTTCAATATTTCTAAATCCCTCAGTAGCAAATCTGCTACCACTCCTCTCAGGAAGTTACCATACAGGCTACTGCCAAAAGAAACCAAGTCTTTCCAGCTTGTATTTGGAAGACATGGAGGAACAGTGGGTGTAAAAAAAACCCAGCTGAGAGCACTTGCTGAATTTCTTGCTGCCACGAAGGGCTTGGCTCCTTTATATTGACTCAACAACCAAACACAGAGCAGGGAGCAATGCAGCGTATTCCAAGAACACTGTGAGGGCTTACAAATAAAACCTGACAGAGTCCTGGCATGATTTATGACTACTATTTTAGGGTTTGGGAATTAATGTGAACACAGACCCTCATCTGTTAGATATGTTGCATACAAAGAGGCTCTGACCTGCAGCTTCTGTTCTGCTGAACATATGGTAATCCATGGAACTTTCCCATTCATGACTAAAAACCCAGCATTCATGCTGATTCTTCTGTTATTTTTAAATGAGGTCCTCAGCTAAAATCTGTCACCTTGCCAGTAGCATGTAAAGGGTGCAATCCCGTGGGCTCAGGAGGATTCCTGCCTCCTGAAGGTAAGTAGGTAATACAGTGTTGTACTGAAGCATGTACTGAAGCATGCATGGAAAAAATAGAAATACTCCAAAAGAAAGTATTCAGCTAGGAATGCTTTGTTTACGTCGGTTTGTAGCACTGTAATACTGCCTTACAGAGATGTGCCAAAGCAGCCCCAGTGAAGTACGTTCAAAGCGTGTAGGAGGTGTGTAGAAAAGCACAGAGAGATGGATTATTTACATGCCTTCATTAAGTAAATCAGTATGGAGAAGTGGATACCATTTTAGCAGGGCGTGTCACAGGACAAGGGGTAATAGTTTTAAACTAAAAGAGGGTAGATTTAGACTAGATATAAGGAAGCCATTTTTCACCATGAGGGTGGTGAAACACTGGAACAGGTTGCCCAGAGAGGTGGTAGATGACCTTTAAAGGTCCCTTCCAAGCCAAAACATTCTATGATCATCACAATGGAGATGGGGAAATACTGTGGAAAAAAGCAGCCGAGGCAGAATTAAGCTCTAAACCAGTTTGTGTTACATGAAGCAGCATCATACCTCTCCTGCTGGCAGCAGTATGTGCCACATGAGGCTACCCAGAACAGGCAAGACAGCTGTATCAAAACCCCTGACTTTGACCAGGCTCGGCTGCCTGCCTCCTGCAGGCTGCACTGCCACTGCTGCTGGGCTCAGCTGTCCCTGCACCTCCCCAGGGGATGGGATGCAACACAGCACACAGCATTTGGGCCTGCCAGCTGCAGGAAGGGCCATGGCTGCTCCTGCAAGGTGTTTGGCAGCAGGTGAATGACAAAGAACATCTTCCCTGCCCACGCCATGGCCACTAGGGACTGCAGCTTAGAGCATAGCTGAGTGCTTTTCCAGTGCTTTACCTTGTTCGTGCCATCACATTGTTCTTCTTGGGCTGCTGATTAACTGGGCTTCCCATGTTGCCATTCTTCAGGGAGCCTTTTCGAGCCAGCTCCCTCTGCTTCTCTGCATGTGGGATACAAAGAGGAAAAGCAAAATTAGAACAAGGGCCTGGCTGGCCATCACACAGCTGCAGAAACCCAGATTTCATAGTGGCAAAAGGCACAGCAGAATTAACAGCAAAGGAAATGAGCTCTCCATCTCCCAAGGAAGGACACTGCAAAGGCCAGACGAGATGTGTCCCATCGACTCCAAGGCCACCAGGGGCTAAAACTAATGCCCCTTGACTCACAACAGCTACACAGATAGTCACGGAGCTTCTGGGTGAGACCCATCTGAGGCAGAGAAAAGGCACAGACATTGTCTTTACACCCAGCTCTAAGACTGCGTTTTATGCTAGGCAAAGGAATTTACCTTTCTACCTTTTCTCCTCCTATTGAGGCTGCTGCCAAGGGGCTCAGCAGGGATAGAAAAGTGTCTCATCAAGGCAGCACCACCATTTTACTGTCAGTCCAACCTAGCCTGACACCAGGCCTGAGTTATTGCTGTTTCCATAGACGCAACTCCACAGACTAACACACCCTACAGCAGAAAGTGTTGCTGCTTTCCCTGCTTCTCCTCCTGGCAACCTCAGATGTCCCCTGTGTGTCCTTCTCTTCTACCTCACATTGATTCTTGGGACCTTGATTTCTTTATTTAAAAAAAAAAAAAAAGAAAGAAAGATCTTCCAGCTTTATTTTCAAACTGCACATTGTTTTGCTTAAATTTTCAGAGCATGTTCTGCTCACCGCTGAAATGTACCTTACAATGTGGTTATGCAAGAGGGGATTTAAATCAGCTTTTTCATTAGGAGACACTATTCCTCTTAACTTCTCACCACAGGATTACAACTAGAATTCAGGTCCTAAAGCTAAATTTTCTGCAGGTATGCATTGTCTGTGCCTCCAGCAGGGATAGGAATTTTCATAGGATGATGGGTTTTCATATAAACCTATAGTCAATTTTCTGATTCATAGTCTTTGTTTCTTGGGGGAAATCAGTCGCGTTGACTCAGCCATTAGCTGCAAAAGTTGTGCTAACTGCCCCAATGTCATCCGGCAACGCCAAGTAAGGCTTGTAGGGGAAAGCAGAGTGTAGGGCCAGTAAGGTAGGAAAGAAACCACTTCAGAATGTTCTCCAGAGTGAGAAAATGTTGGGAACTGTTTTTGTGGCATGCCTGAATAATAGGGGTTTACCAGACTGCTTGCTGGGGAACATGAATAGTGAATTCATTTTGTTTCTGTTTCCCCTGCAGTGTGTGAAATGTGCTACTGATTTTTTTTCTCTTGGAGATTTTATTCCCCTTGGAGAGAAAAACACCTTTTCCCTCTTGTTGTGGAAAAGTGGCATTCCTACCAGGGTATGCAAGTGCAAGGTAGGCCAAATCTGTCCCTTCCACACAGGTAAGGGCAGGGGGACACATGTCCAAAGCTGCCTTATTTTGAGGGACAAATAAGCAGCAGAAGTGCCTAGAGATCGTGATGATGAGCACGGCTGAGGAACCTGCAGAAAGGAGTACACCTTCCTACAAACCATACCCAGCCCTGCTTCTGCTGACAGCAGAGGTGAATAAATGCTCATTGAACTTGGCAGGAAAAGGATTGCATCAGTAACTCTCTCTGGCAAGAGCAACAAAAAGACTGATACAGGACTGAAGTAAAAGCCTTAAATCAGAGTAGTTTCTCAGTACTAGAAGTTGCAAACGTGTTGGTTATCTCTGTCTCCAGAACAAAAGGCTGGTATTTTGCACTGTGAATTTTGCTATTCAGACACAGAGGGATAAAGCAGGGTTTTATGGAGGCAAATTTTTATAACCCTAAATACAACTCAGCCTTCACACATCTACACCAGAGCTCCAGCACCGACCACAAATACACAGAACTAAGACAAGCTGCCAGTGCTCTAGGAGGCTGTGTAATTCATGAGAGGCACCCGACTCAGAAACAAGGCTACAGGTTTCATTTCCTGTCAAGGCAGTCAGGGCCTGACTGAGCCTTTTAAATGGACCAGGCTCCCTGCTCTCTATCGATTGCCCAATACAGGTGCTGATGTGCTTCTCCAACTCAAGATTACTCAAGCAGCTGATGGATCTGTTTTTTGGCTGTCTTTTTCCTCCAGCAAGTCTCCCCATGACTACTTCTAAGCTGAGTCCTATTCCAATGTGTGGATCTGAATAATATTTCCTATGTAACCCCTTCTTTCACTTATTTAGTTGCTTGGAATGAATAATCCCAACACAATGTAAGTGCACTGGGAACATCCATGTCTGCGTACCCTGCCAGATTTCTTCAGCATGAATCAACAGTTCATTTCCCTCTTGGGTGCTATGAATCCTGAGTCCCTCGAGGCCAAAATGTGATAGCTTCCAGGGGAAAATGGCAGGCCCATCCAGCCCTGGTATGTTAGTACAAGCTTCTGGGAGGTGGTGGAGATGTGCATGAGTCATGTCAGGCTTTGAGGCAAGGAAACGTAGTATTTGAGCCTTACAAGTATGAGCTACTGCTGCTTCCACAATCACTCAAGGGAACTTTTTGGTACCAATCTCTTGCAGCAGTTCTAGGCTATGTATTCCATCCACTCCCACCAACTATCAGGCCCATCAGAATAAGGGAAGGACGTTTTCAGTGCTCATTTTGTCTGTGGTGCTTCCTCTTGGTGTAGCAGGTGGGGTTTGTGAACCCCATTTCTAGGTAGTGAGCTCTTTCTTTGGCTTCCAGCTTACCTGTTTTTTGCCCCTGAATGTTTGTTTGAAGGACAGGTTCCCAAACTTAGAGTACCTGTGTTCTTTTTATTAATGTGCCTGACTTAGGCACTTCTGAAAGTGTTGTTTTCAGGATCCAAAATTTTAACAAAGGTCTGTAATTACACAAATTAAAGTAGTTCTCACAGAATCTGCAATCAGACACATCACTGGCACAGTAAAGACAGGATGAGAGAAGGGACCACAACCCAGCCCTGAAAAATAAATGGCATTTTTCTTTAAAGCCTGGCCCATATTGGCTGCTGCTACACCCACATGAGCATGCATTCTAAGATCACAACCCTCCACTGAACCAACTGTGAAAAGCTTTGTGTGAAATATGTCAACTAGATACCTGTGTGACTCTCAGGGAATAAAAAGCTAAGATGTTTTTTCCTTCTGAGTCATCCCAGACTCTCCAATATGGTAGTTAAGTATTCCTCACTGGACTTAGATGAGACTTGTGTTCCCACATGTCTCCCAGCCTCAAGGCTGCTGCTTAGGAGGCATGGTTCCACCAGAGTGGAGAGGCATAGCTTGCCCTCAGCACTTGGTGGTTTCTGGTGCTGGCTGTGAAAGGGTTTCCATATCTGTGACTGGCTGTGCTGCCTGCAGTGTTCCACTACGTGCAACAAACTTTCAGGAAGGCAATGCAGCTTGATCGAAAATAGATGATGACCCTACAAAACTGCCTAATTTTGGGCAACCCCATGGCACCAAAAGAATGAGAAAAGGTTAACAGGCATTCATGCTAAATACACAGAAAATGGGACATACTAGAACAAATAAAAACCCAAAAGATTCTGATTTCCGGCTACGGATTATTTCGTGCCTGGTGATGACGCTGCTGTTGGATGATCAATGGAAAGCTAATACAGTAGAGAAGCAAGCTGAGGGACAGAGACGTGGAGGTGGTGAAGCCAGAATGAAATAAGGCTGCTCTCCAGCTGCTTCAAAGAAATCACTGATTACTGGCAGTGTAAGAGCAGTACAACAGCAGAGCTCCAGCAAAGCTCTTTACATAGCATTTGCAAGTATCTGGAGCAAAGAGTTTAGCTTTCGTTTCACCCGGCTGTTCTACTTTTTACCATTGCACCTAATGAAATGAGTTCATGCTCTGTCATCCCCCTCCCCATGAAATGGTTAGGGGTGACTGAGCACACTGCAGGGGCATGTCTGGTGGTCTGCAGAGCCAACAGGCAATCACTAGCAATACCAGCAGGGTTAGTGCAGTTGGAGGAGAGGCAGCTTTAACCAAATCCAGGTTCCTGCTGGCTTTTGACTAATTTTCCAGACAGATACTTTCTTGATGAAGCAAGACAGTGCAGAGGAGCTTGGGAGGGCGTGAAACAGTCTGCATGTACCTTTGACATTAAGAAGCATGCTCAGTTAGGAGTCTGAAGATCTTGTCTGATCATTAGCAGGGTTGCTGTGTTGGGTAATGTATTGATATGGGGTTGGGTTTGTGTGGCTAGGTTTTGGTAGCAGGGTGGCTACAGAGGTGGCTTCTGTGAGAAGCTTCTAAAAGCTTCCCCTATGTCTGACAGAGCTAGTGCCAGCCAGCACCAAGACAGAATTGCTGCTGGCCCAGGCCAAGCCCACCAGAGACAGTGGCAGCACCTCTGGGATAACATATTTAAGTGGGGGAAAAAAAAACCCTGCACAACTGCAGCCAGAGAGAGGAGTGAGAACGTGTGAGAGAAACAGCTCTGCGGACACCCAGGGCAGGGAAGAAGGAGGCAGAGGAGATGCTCCAGGTGCTGGAGCAGAGATTTCCCTGCAGCCCGTGGTGAAGACCATGGTGAAGCAGGCTGACCCCTGAGGCTCATGGAGGTTAACAGTGGAGCAGATATCCACCTGCAGCCTGTGGAGGACCCTGTGCTGGAGCAGGGGGATGGCTGAAGGAGGCTGTAACCTTGTGCGAAGCCCATGCTGGAGCAGGCTCCTCATAGGACCTGTAGAACCATGGAGAGAGAGGAGGCCACTCTGGAGCAGGTTTGCTGGTAGCACTTGTGACCCTGTGGGGACCCATGCTGGAGGTGTTTGTGGAAGAACTGAAACCCAAGAGAAAGACTCACAGTGGAGAAATTTGTGGAGAACTGTCTTCCATGGGAGAAACCTCATGCTGGAGTAGGGTAAGACTGTGAAGAGACCTTCCCCCGAGGAGGAAGGAATGGCAGCAACAATGTGTGATGAACTTACCACAACCCTCATTCCCTGTCCCCCTGCCCCACTCAGAGGGAGGAGGCAGAGAAAACTGGGAGTCAAGTTAAGCCCAAGAGGAAGGGAGAGGTGCAAGGAAGGTGTTTTTAAGATTTGTTCTTGTTTCTCATTATCCTACTCTGATTTGATTGATATGAAAGTAACTTCTGCAAGTTGAGTCTGTTTTGATGGTAATTGGTGAATGATCTCTCTCTCTCTCCTTATCTTGACCAATGGACTTTTGTATTATTTTTTATTCCCCTGTCCAGCTGAGGAGTGAGAGTGACAGAGTGGCTTTGGCAGACACTTGTCATCCAGCCAGGCTAAACCCACCACAGGTAATCTATGTGGCTTCATGCCTGAGTGGAGCAAAGCAGCATTAACTTCTGTTTCAGTGGAGAGCTTGGAGAACATATGCAGCTGTGCTGTCAGCCTTATGCACTGGGGAATTTGGCTGCACCAGTTCCACTTAAGTTAATCCTGAACAAATTGTGTCAGAAGAGGAACACGTGGAGCAGCACGTGTGTGCATTCATGTGTGTTTATGTGAGGAAGGGGTACAGGATCCCTCTGACACCATTATTCTACTCTGAACAGCATGCAAGACACCCTCTTGTCTGGACCTGCCAACCACATCACATATTGCCCCTCCTTTTTTGTCCACCTTGTCACTTCACCTTTAAGATACTTTGTCCCCTCATGACGTTAAAACCATTTAAAGACAGAAGATCCATCTGCTCAGTGAGCAATCTGCTACCTTTGTGCTAACCTCACGCTTGCCTGTTCTGCTCGCTGACCCCATTTGAGCCATTCAGCATCTGCTCCAAGTGCTGCTTCAGTGCAAGCTCTACTGGTGACAAAGCAACAGCCAAAGAAGCCTGTGGAGCCTTCAGTAAGGCAAGAATAACACCCAAGTATAAAAGAGGAAAGGAAATGCATGCTGCAGACACAATCAGAACCGTAACTGGCCCAGCCTGATGTCCTGTCTGGCAAAGGTCTTGTGCTATAGCTACACGCAGAGGTCCGCAGTAAGACAGTGCCCCAGCATGCTAAGCACTCAGCAAACCATCCCTGCTTCCACCTGCCTGATTTAGGATGTGTCAGAGGATGAGCAAATAACTGCACTGTGACCAAGGAAGCACACTCCCACAGGGAACCTCCTTTCGAGAAAGTCGTGCCTAAGTCTAGAGGGGCTCAATTCTCCCCTTATCACTGGGAACAGATACAGCACTTACAGATGATTTCAAGCTCTGCTATATTATTTAGTGCAATTTGAAATGGTTACCTGTCAGCTGGCTGGAAGTGTCTAGCTGTTTCAAAATGAGGGAAAACAGTAATGGAGCACGTGAAGCAGAATGGACTTAATGTGCATGTATCTATATTAAAAACTGGACTTGAAAAAATCCTTACAATTACTCCTCTGGTTTCAGTATTCAAAGGAAATCATAACAAGTTTTTAATAACATTTTCCTGTTTTATAAAAAATGAAATGCTGGACAGTTTCATTGGTACATGCTGCTATGTATCGGGGCACTGGTTTTGTCTGCACTCTGCCCAGGGCCAGAAATGGCAGAAGTAGCCATATGCTTCAATCTCCTGAAGAACTGCTCCTTTTCTGATAGCATGCAAGGCAGACACCCAGGAATTTCGTGAAGATCACCCTGTACTATAGCTGAAGAGCTGTCTGGGTCATTGGAACCCCACCTAGATCCATGGTGCACGTTTGTCCCAAGACAGTGCGTGACTCTGGCTGTGGTCAGACAGTGGTGGGTGGAGAGTTGTTTAGGATGTCACTGCCTCCTACTGCCACCCCGTTTGACCATGTGCGTCCCCCTCAGCTGAGGCAGCCTGACTGGCACAAATGCCAATCCGAGACAGGAGAGGCTGATTTGCTTCCTTTGCACGGTGGTTTGGAAGCACACAGATGCTGACTGCTCCTGTCTCTGCTGAAAGCTGCTGGCTGCACGTGGCTAACTCGACTGCATGTGAGCCTGCCTGACCAGGAGGAAATGGAGCTCCTGCTGTGGGGACAACGCAGTGTGGTCCACGGGATCTACTCCAGTGGGAAGACAAAGAGAACTTAACCCAGTGTGACAGAGCTGTATTTTTGCATCTTTAAGGTGTATGAGATGAGATTTTGGAATGTATTTGCCTCTCTGTCCTCCACAGTCAGATGAACTGTTTCAGAGCTGAGGACTGCAGCGATTCCCTGACGAATTCTACCTTAGGCAAGCTGAGAATTTAAATGACACAGCAAATAAAATTAATCTGTCTGCTCAGATCTTTTTTTTTACGATGAACAGAGTCGTGAGCAAACAGAGGGAGAAAGAACGAAGTGCTGACTACAACTTCCACTTCAAGCCCAACTCCTGATTTCAGCTCACTTGTGCTATTTAGCCTGGGGACATTAGCATGCATCTGGTTAAGACTGAAACCTTCACTACCTTTCACCTCTGACAGAGAGTATTTGTCAGCAAGGACTGCGTCACTTCTTGGAGAGGTTTCAGGGTACATACATCAATAGGGGCTTTGCCTGCAGGCTGTATAGAAAGGGAGGCATAAGCAAGCTGTGTGCCTGGGCCGTGCTGATCCCAGTGGCAGCTGTGCTCCCTGGGGAGATTTGGAGAGCCTAAGTGCAAGCGTGCGGGTGGCATTAGCACAGCTGATGGCTGTGCCTCCCTGCCTCGCAAAGAAAGGCAAAAGAAAGAGATTTTTACTAAACGGGGGTAGCACAAACAAAAAGGATCTGTCTGTGGCTAGCCCCTTGCTCTGAATACAGCAAATCTGGTTTCAAGCTGGTATGTGCTGCGTGTTGATCATCTGAATCAGGACTGCTTCACCTAGCTTCAGAAAAGACTGTTCAGATAAGCAGGGGTCAGACAGTTAAGTCATCCAACCACCAACTTGGGCAAGACACAGAATTTTTAGCTGAAGTACATTATTTTTTGCTGACTCGGCCAGATTTGGGGAAATCAGTGAATTATGCCTAACTGTGAGAACTGGCTAGCAAAAGCAGGCATATAAATCTGTATTCTGAGGTTCCTCTTGGATGAGGTTTCAAACATCCAAGTAGCTGCACTGCATTATGTTGGTCTGGCTGCTGCTCTGTCTCTTCAGCACGGCTGAGAGCTGGCACAAACACCAATGGGCTTTGAGTGGCTTTAAGCTCCCTTCAGCTCCCTGGAAGGCCTGACCAAACAAAACTGGTGAATGCCCTAAGGAGTACAGAGACAATGCCTGCGTGTCTTACTCAAGGATGCAGCTCTTAACTACTTGTATAGGAGCTACTAAAAGCAGCACCCAGCGCATTGTGTGCCCAGCAACGCAGGGCTCCTTCGGGAGTAACGCTCACCTAGAGCTGCACAAGTTACAGTGAGGTTTCTGGTGGCCTGGCTGATGTGACTTTTTGCATCTTCCTTCAGAACACACACCCCAAGCTGAAGCGCCTCACTGTTCTAAAGCACAGAGTAGGACAGGCAAATGAGTGCTCCAGTTCCACAAAAGCTACCTACTTACACCACAAGCCTGTCCAAAAATGGCTTTATGTTCCAGCAGCATGTCCCTATCCCCTAGCCACAAGATCCCAGCCCTAAAGCTCATGTATCTGACCCTCCTGTGGTCACAGGAAGGAGTGAATTCTCCATTTATATCCACTATTGGGCTTTGATACGCAGGAGAGCAAATGCAGTTAGCCATCTAACAAACAAAACCTTATGGCTGTACATTTTAGGGAAAAAATTACTGTTTTGAACACAGACCATTTTACCTCTTCAAGGGATGATGTAATTGCCAATCATCTCTGTAAAACAGTAACTTATATTTTACTGCCAGAACAAACTATTTAACTAGTTTAAAACCACACAGAGCATCTGTGGGAGCAGGGGAGCAGAGAATCAGGATTCCTGGTTCCCAGTCCTCTGCCTGAGCTGTCCCTGCAGCCATTTTACTTAGGCAGGTTGTGACTCTGTAGCAGCAGGCAGCAATTCGTCTCTCTTCATCTTTGAATGCCTTTCTGTACTGATTTCAAAGGCATCTATTCTTGTAGTGCTCAGCTAACAAGGGCATTTTTTTTTGTGATTCAGCCTGTGTTTTTTCACTTAATTTTTAAGGACTAAGACTTATTTCTGATGGCTGCACAATACATATAAATATTTCATTTATCACTGTCAAAACTGGAATATATGAATCACAGAATCACTGAATCATTTGGGTTGGAAAAGACCTCTAAGATCATCAAGTCTGACCATCACCCAACACTACCATGAGCACTAATCCATGTCCCAGAGTGCCACATCCACACATTTTTTT
>NW_008584064.1:1990-7535 GCF_000691845.1 Merops nubicus | reverse complement strand
GGCCTCAGCCTCCTCAGCCCCGGCCCCCTCAGCCCTCGCCCCCGTCACGGCCCCCGGTTTGAAAGCAGTAGTTAACAAAGGCTGGGAGCGATTTCCAGTCCCACAGTTTAATGCCTCATTTCCCTCTTCCCGCGGCTCAGGGGCGACTGTTCTCTGCGGCGCTTCCCAGGGCATCGATCCGCTCCGCTAAGTGCCTGGTAAACCTCAATTCATTACGGCGTGCAGAGGGAGCCGCCGTCCTCCGCACGGACTGCGGGAGGTGTTCCCACACCCAGCCCAGCAGAGATGTCAAACACTCAGCAGAAACCAGGTCTCGACTCCGGCCATGCGGTATAATTACCCTATCATAACAAACTGGACAATTAAATTTTGTATGCACACTAATTAAAAACAAATATTCCAGAAATTAAATTAGGTCTCAGCATACAGCCCACTAATACACCATACCTTGACAAAAAGTTAGAAGTTGATTTACTGTGACTAATTTTTTGGCACTGATGGATGCATGTGATTTAAGCTACCTTTCAGTACATCATATGGAAAGTGCAGTATAATTACCCACAACTTGAGGTTCAAACTGGGCTAAACCCATCCTTTTAGCAAACAAAAGTCTGTTTAATCACAACAAGCCAAGCTATATACTGATAATTAAACTGCAGTTGCTTATAATGAACAAGCTTATATAGCTCTGCATTGACCAGCAGGTTCAGTTTCCAAAGAACTCTGTCATTCCAAAATAGGAAATTAAGTTGGCTTTTGAACAAAATCTGATCTAGCAATACAAATACAATAAGATATTTCAACTTGATATAGCTAAGCAATTTCTGGCTATGGTATTAATACAAACCAGAATGGCAATGCTGTTTTTTTTAAATACAAGATCAAAAGCAAACAATTTATCTCATTAAAAGCATTTATTGTTTGCATACAAATAACCTGTCTAGAAAAAAAGATTCTGCCCATCATGGCCTCAGTGTGACAAAGGAAACCCAATCTCAAGCAATACTGATTTTTAATATTCCTAAAGATGTATGTAGGAAGATGAGATGGGGAAAAGCAGTATCACCAAAACATGTAGTAATACAGGCTCAGTGTATGGCAATAACCAGCTTTTAATTTTTACACATGAAAATTTAGTAAATGGAAAATTTACGTGTCTCCTGGATTCTTTTCTCCACTTTGATATCAAAACTTATTTTCATTGTGTTCCAGCCAAACAGAGCCGGCTCCACGAGATCGCAGTGACAGCTGCTGGGTAACAGACAAATCAAACCCCATCATTTGGACTGAGGATAGCCTTTTTAAACCAAAATCAATCTACCAGGCTAATTCTCATTGTGTAATTGCTTTCAGTATTCCTCGGAGAACTTTGTAACTCATTAACTGTTGGCTTTCTTTGGGAGGAAAGCAGGGTCCACGTTCTGTCACGTATGCGTAAGGAAACCTAAGCACCCACAGTCCATCGGATGGAAGAGTTATTTCCTGCTTCTCAGGGTAAAATATAGGACAAGGTGGTGGCCCTGGTTGAACCTGAAGACAAAAGGAAACATGAGTAAATAATCAAACATCATGGGAATGAAAAAAACCCAACACCAAAACTTAAAAGCAAACTGAATCCAAGCAAGTCTTTAAGTCTTGCCTACAAGCAGGTTCTTCTCCACCTGAGCACATCCCAGGAAGCCACTGTGCTGTTATCGTGAGACATCCATAAATTTCCAGTTTTATCAGAGTGAAGGTGCTGAATTTAAGGCTGCAGATTAGGTCCTACTCAGAGCTCCACAATCCAGACACCAGCACTCTGCCTCTCAGGCAGCAGTAAATGCCGCGTTAACAGCGCGTCTCAGGGCTGCAGCACACACAGCCCTGAGCTCTAAACCCATGTGAATTTTCAAGGATTTCAGCAACATTTTTAATATGAATTATACAGGAGTCCTATTAAGATTCAGAAAGTCTAATCCACATGAGGAAGTGATGTGTAGAACCCACAAGTGGGTATTCCAAATAAAATACACCCTTAGGAGTCAAAAGCTGTGATAGCGACGTAAGCAGGGAATGAAGAGCAAAGTGTCAGCACACGCTGAACCTTCAGCTCTTTTCCTGGCAAACTGCACTGAGATTGGGGTGCTGGTGGCCTGTTTCAGTCAGTATTCTTCTTTTACTAAACCCAAGCAGGTTCATGTCTGAGTAGTTGAAGGTGTCTCACAAAAGAGGCCAACTCCTATGTCTTATGATTCAGCATTAGGGATCTCATGGCACTACCCAAATGGTTACACAATGTCCCAAATCCAGCCCCATGTTTTTTGTGCTGACTGTTGTTATTCAGCAACACTACTATACAATGAACACCAATTTGCTTGCCTTAGTCTCACAAATAATAAGCACTTATGTGCACATGGTATTTTATGTTGCAATAATTGAAGGATGAAACAATTGTTCATATTTTACTACCTTAAAAAGTAAGTAAGTGTAAATGGAGCTTTTTCTTCATTTGTTTTTTAAGATAGATTTGAAAACAGGAAAAAAATTTCCAGTTAAAAAAAAAAAAACACCTTTTCAACCTCCTAAATTCAAAGGGTAACTAATAATAATTTCAGCAATGAGTCACTGCTTTTTTTCTCTGACATTTGAAATGATAAATGCATTCTTACTTACTCATTACTCACTTGCTATTTTTTTTAAAAAAAAGTTATTATTACAGTATGGAATGCTGTTAATTCATCCTTGATAAAGTATTTTTTAAAACTTACTTTATACAAAGTACAAAGCTGGCAGAAGCCAATGGTGATGTTTAAAAAAAAATCTGCATTTGTTTATAAAACAGATATTTTGGGTAACTACTGCCTCAGAGGAGGTGACTGAAGCAGGTTTGAGTTGGAGGGGGTTCCTTTTAGCACCCATCTGACACCCTTTGCCCATCACCCTTGTGCTTTCTGGACCAACCCTGTCTCTGCAGTCACCTCTTCCATTTCTCACCTGAGGCGTTAAGGTGATCTGCAGTGGAGCATCAGGAACCACCACAAAGAGCCTCATGAACTGGGCGTAGTGCGGCTTGAGCCCCCGCCCCTGCGTGGAGGAGAGGATGTACAGCGGCATGTCGGAGTTGAGGGCCTTGAGGGCGGATTCCTTCGGGCCCCCCCCCAGCACCTTCATCACCTTGTCAGGCCCCGAGCACATGAACCTCCTCCCACGTGCATCTTCATACTCAAACCCCACAAAGGCTCGAGCTATGTCATCTCTCCGCCTTCCTCTTCCCATCACAACTGCACTTCTTTTTCCAGGAACAGCCTTGTTAGGTGCAGGCCAGGAATTGGTATCTAAGTCTCCTTCATCTTCAGCTCTTGTCCTGATGACGATGTCCCAAGGCATTAAATAGTTTGTTCCCGGGATAAAGCCTTGTTGGTCTAAGCCTGTGTGGAAGTTATAAGCCTTAGCGGGCCCCAGCTTAACCAGTGACCAACTGGAGAACTTGGGCAGAAGCCCTTTGGGGCAATTTGAATGGAGCATCCCAGGGAGGTACTCGACCGTGGATGCCTGGCGATCGACCAGGCTGGGCCTTTTCTCACTTTTTGAGTCCCCACTCTGCCCGTGACCTTCTGCGTTGTCCCCTCCACCCTGGGCATCGGGCGGGTAAGTGCCCAAGCTGCCCGTCGACTGACCCAGGCTGAGGGCCAAGCTCAGGCCTGTGCTTTCTGCCTGGGTCTGAGGTTCTTTTTCTTTAAGTTTCTCAATCTCGCCTTCCGGGGGCGCAGGCGACGACTCGTCCCGAGCAGGAGCTGGATCAGGTGTGCTTGGCTGAAATACGGGGAAGTTGATGTGCTCCAGCTTCCCACAGCACTTCTCTTCCAGCAGCTAGGAGAAAGAAAACGTGGTTAACTTTCCACCTCCTGCCTCCAAGAGGAGGCACTTCAGAGGCATGGCATTCAGCAGCCACAGTTAAGATTCAAGAGGTCTGCGCTACGTGAGAACCCAAGCAGTGAGGAAATACAGCCCACAGACATGATGGGTTTAAAATCCAGATGAACTAACACACTTTAAGTGTTAATAGATGCTCCTATGTGCACACACTGGTGAAGATCTGCCCAATCTGGCCAGCCCGTTGAGCAAACAGCTTCTGCTCCCCCAAGCAAGTCAGAAAGGGAAGAGGAAACTTACTTGTAGTTGCTCCAAAATATGGACTTTGTTGATGCAAAAGCACTGCTTGAAGCAAAAATAGAGACCCAATAGTTACCTGGTAAAAGTCATAGTTAGCTGCTTTGATATCAAAGGGGTCATCCCGAGGAGCTTGTTTCCTTCCACAGTTACAGGCACCAGTGGAACGAGCCCGGCTGTTGTGGTACAGAATTGGAGGATTTCTGTCTGCTTCTGGCTTCTCCCCTAAAAGCAAAATCGAACAAACCCAGGGTAAATTGCTCACCATTTCTAGAGATTCTTTAATTCCCTTCAGCCACTGATTCCTCCTTGCTATATACATATGCAAAATTATTTGCCAGTAACACCAGTTTGTCAAGCAACTTCTCCCTTTCCCACTTTAAATAAAAGTTCCAGTGTAGGTTATACCACCAAACTGAACCTTCTTTGTTTTTACAGCCTCTTCCTAAAAAGCATAAATAGTAGTTCTGCATGCAATAAATGTATCTCAGACAACTTCTGTTCCTTGACTGACAACAAGCAAGCTATTTAAAAGGAAGGCGGGGGCACTTGTGCTTCCTAGAGACCCTTTGTCCTCTTACACATCCCTTGTCAGAAGGCCTTCAGTGTAATGTTTCTAATTAGCAAGATGGAATCAGAGTTCATAGGATCATTAAGGTTGGAGAAGACCTCAAAGACAATAAAGTCCAGCCATCAACCCAATGCTACCATGACCGCTAAACCATGTCCTGAAGTGCCATGTCCACAGGATGTTTGATCCTCTCCAGGGATGGTGACTCCACCACCACCCTGGGCAGCCTGTTCCAAGGCCTCACCACTCTGCCAGGAAAGAAATTCTCCTCAGTATCCAACTGAAACCTCCCCTGGGGCAACTTCAGCCCATTTCCTCTCATCCCATCACTGATTCCTTGGGAGAAGAGACCAACCCCCACCTCACTCCAACCTCCTTCCAGGGAGTTGTAGAGAAGAGATAAGGTCTCCCCTCAGCCTTCTCCTCTCCAGACTAAACAATCCCAGTTCCCTCGGCCACTCCTCACAAGCCGTGTTCCCCAGGCCCCTCCCCAGCTTCACTGCCCTTCTCTAGACCCACTCCAGCCCCTCAATGTCCTCCTTATCCAGCAGTCCAAAACCACACCTAGTACTCAAGCTGTGGCCTCACCCACATTGAGTCCAGGGGCACGATCACTCCCCTGCTCCTGCTGGACATGCTATTTTTGATATATGCCAGGATGCTGGTGGCCTTCTTGGCCATGCAGGCCCACTGCTGGCTCATGTTCTACTAGTTACTACTAAAACTAAAGTTACTACTAACAGTAGATTTGTTCCTAAACAGAAAACCTGCACCACAGCTCTGCTATAATTAATCCCACTGTACAAAGATGACACTTTAAAGCCA
>NW_008584064.1:0-1521 GCF_000691845.1 Merops nubicus | reverse complement strand
ACCTGTTGTGGGCCGAGTTGCATCCTTTGTGGGATCATTGAGGGTGGCGTTGATCATGTATGAGCTGATTGATCATTCATATCATAACATTTGTGTCTACAATACAGTCTGCATACTGGATTTTCTCCCTGCTGGTTGTGTCATTCCTGTTAGGCCTGGTCATTGGCAAAACAACATGCAAGAGTCTCACAAGACTTACAAGAGCTTTACACACCTGAGGCGCTTTAAAGCGGACACAAAAGGAAACCACACCACCCAGCACGACGTGAGCTTCTTTACCTGCTTTTGGGAGCAGATGAAACTTGTGCACGCAGTGCTGGTCCGTTAAACTTCGCTCCTCACAGAGCTGGTGCCCGTTGCTCCAGAACTTGTAGCAGTCCTCGTTGAGCTGCATGGCATACTTGTGGAAGGCCGGGCCACGGGCGTGCTGGCTGTACACGCGCAAGGCCTGCGCCAGCTGGTTCTTGTGGACAGTCATGGTGTAGTTGTGGGGCAGGTTGGACTGGTAGGCGCTGTGGGCCATGGGGAGAGCTTTCTGGCAACGGTTTTCTGAGAACTTGGTGTCTATGTCTAAATAGCCTTCCAAGACTTTAATGCTGCTCATGATTTTTGAGCTCAGTTCGCCAGTGAGAGAGGTCGGGTCGTCGTCTTTGCCTTCAATGGTCACTTCATACAGTTTTAAAGCTGCAGCAACCCACTTCTGGTAGGTTGGGAGCTCGAAGTGAGAGGGCTGCGGGTTCCTCCCCACGCTGTCATCGAATCCCTTCTTGCTGAGGACCAGCTCCACGTGCTGCCACAAGAACTCCTTGAGGGTGCAGTCCACAAGCTGCCCGGAGGAGCTGGAGCTGCTGCTGCTGCTCTCTGCGTGGAAGGACAGCTGCTGCCTGCCGTGCCGCATCATCTGGTACCTCCTGGGTCCCGACAGGGTGGGAGCCAGCAGCGAGTCAGGCTCTCTCATGGTGCAGTTGCTCCTGAGTTGCTCAAGAAGCATGGCCACCGGATCATCTCCATCCTGGGCCCCGCCCGCCACGATGTACACGAAAGCCTGGTTAGCAGGCACGGTGAACAGGCAGTTGATGCTCTGGTTGGTTAACACCCTGCTCTTGCGGAAGATGCGGTAGATCTGATCCTCCAGAGCGTGCTGCAGCCTCCTCTTGGGAGAGTGCTTCTTGGAGGGCGGCTTATCCAGGTGACCGCAGGGGTCCTGACCCCTGCTTGGGGGAGGATCCACCTTCAGGGCCCCGTTGAGCTGGAAGAGGAAGAGGAGGCGCGGGGGGCACGGCCTGCAGTTGAGCTTCCACTCCTTGCCCACCGGGCAGTCTTTGATGGCAGCCTTGAGGGAGGGCAGGACCTTCTGCCGCAGCCCGTCCAGCGCCCTGAAGACGCGGTCGTAGGTGATGTCGAAGGAGCAAGTGGGGTGCACCAGCAGCAGGATGTGGCAGACGGAGAAGAGGTAGAGGAGGCTCAGGCAGTGCAGCTTCTCCTGGTGCTTCCAGAACTCGTGGGCCTCGGCGTGCGGCA
>NW_008584063.1:0-3066 GCF_000691845.1 Merops nubicus | reverse complement strand
GAAAAAGAAACAGTCTCATCTGTTACAAGGTGTTTGACCTCCTGGCCCCTTAACAGGCCAGAACCAGCATGGGGACAAGCTTGACAGGAGTGGTGTGAGGCCAAAGGAGCCAGTGGCCAAATCACACCAAGATACCAGTGAATCCCACTGAGGTGGTGTCCCCTTAACCTAGATGCAGTAATCCAACATACTGAGCCAGAGTTCCTGATTACTGCGAAGTCAGCAGAGGCAACCACAAGCCCAGAGCCCGGGAGCATAATTTGCCTTCCTAGTTTGTCTCAGACAGTGGGGAAGGAACAACAAAGCAAAAACCAGGAGAACCGGAGAACCAAAAGAAGATGGAAGAGAGTCCTTATCTCTGAGAAGTAAATTGAAGTTAACACAACTCAGCTGAAAGTATAAACTAAATAATGTGATCAAACAATTTTTTTTTTTTTTTTTGGAAAAAAAAGAGGTAAGGACCAGTAATTACAGAAAAGCTGCATTTTGAACATACCTGGATTTTTGTGTGGGCAGGACACTGAACTAGGGAAGAGGTAAGAGATTCAGAGACAGAGGGGAGGCCCTGTTTTTTCTGCTGAACATGCAGGGTTAAGGCACATGTAAAATAATCCTCTAGGAAGGGGGAAGATAAAACTGCATTTTCCTTACTCTTAGAATGGCATGTTAAAGAGAAAACATTTAATGCTTATGAAATAAAAAATAGCCTAAGAACACTTAAAATATAGAAATTAAGACACACAAAAAACCCAGAGAGACACTGTCAACAATGTCCCATCTCTGAAGACATACCAAGCTTCCATTATTTGTAACATGCAAGTGAAGAAATGTCTTTACCTCAGTGAGATAATGTGGGCTATTCCTGGGAGACATGCTTAGAGCTTGCTGTAATGCATTTCAGGAGAGACATGGACACAGCAATGCTTCACTATTTTAATTTAAAAGACAGAACAGTAATCTTGACAACAGCTGCAAATGTATTACCAGCCACCTTTGTCCACAAAATTGAACATACAATGCACAGTACAAAAATGTTCTGGGCAGGAAGTTTTGTCTAAATTCAGGCAGAACTTAACATACTGCAATGCCATTTACTACTACTAGGGTTCGCATCCAATGCAATAATTAAAGAGCTAGCAACAGATATTGAGCAGAGCAAAGACAGAATGAGGGATACGTGATATTCTCGGACTGCTGCAACAAATGACTACACTTGGCTGTAGGCAAACCTCAACAATTAGAACTATCCTCAAAAATACAGAAGAGCTGTCAGAAGCAGTAGCACATAGCCATATATATGTTATTACCACAAAGCAGAATCGTTGAAATGACTAGTCTAAATCAAGGCACAAGATTCAGCAAAGGTGAGTTTCAAAAGCCGCTTTAAAAACACCTAAAAAGCCAGTTGAGATATACTTTCCAGTGTCAGTGTTGATATAGGCTGTATGATTAACACTGCATTACTACAACCTATCAAACAGCTTTTGCAAACAGGAAGTCACCAGGCAGGAAATTCATGGGACACAGTGGTGAGGTTCTGCCAGCGTGCTTCTCAGCAGCTCTTGCTGAGTTATGGTAGAAGACATCACTGCAAATAAAAGTCTGCGCCCTGTTCTGGAATTCATCATATAGCCTACCATTATTTCTCTAGGGTTCTCAAACATTAACATGTCTCTGTGTGTAAAAATAAATAAATATTTTTTCCACAACTATTTACAGAAAAAAAACCCAACAAAACAAACAAACAAAAAGTTTACAAAGTGCATGGACCAGCTCTCAGGAGATTGTTATTTCTGTCATTGCTGAAAAGTGCTAAGAATCAATACTGTAAGTTAGGGAAGTAAAATTTCAGTTTTTACCTTGTATGGATGAAAATAAGTGAGGCTATTAGTTAACTGCTGCATGCTGCCTCCTTCCAGATGCTGGAGATTAACTTTCAGGTAGAATGTTCTGGTGAGGTTTGCTGAACTGAAGGGAGGGATGAAGGGAAAAGAGACCGTTTCAAAGGTTCGGGTACAACCCTCAGTATCTTGTGTGAATCCACAAATGAGACAGCCCATGGAAACAGAACTCAGAGCTCTTCTTTGAAGGTATAGGTGACTCACATCTCCTTTCTCTTCGTTGACTTTGCAGAGAAACCTGCAAGTTTTACATGCCTGAAGCTGGGCAACATGTGTACCCCTCCAGAAGTAAAAATTATGCCAGTGTAAATGCAACCCTCCTGTTACCTCTCCTTATCAATTAGCACCAGTTGATGCTCAATGGCTGCTCTGCTGTTATAATTTAGTTGATATTTTGCCCAATATGACTTAGAATAATTGCACTTGTCAGGGCCTAACCAGGCAGGAAAAAGAAAAAAAAAAAAAAAAAGACACAACCATAAAAAGCTTCTTTCATGCTACATTAGGATAACCTGCATTAGAAAAGGCACAGAAGAATAATTGTCCAGTCCAATGTACCAGGATCAAAGTATACTCATCATCCCAAAGCCTTCTCTCTTAAACTATCTGCTAAAGCATCCAGCTGGGAAAGAAAGATCAAAACGTAGCATCCAAAAGGCATCCAAGGAAAGCAATGGCACTTGGATTAGCACAGGAAGATGGCCACAGTGTCCCTCAGTCTTTGCAGCTTTCCTGCCACACATGCTCAAACATGACATGCTGAAGGTGGAGGGGATAGGGAGGCTATTTCAAACCTATTTTAGCCTGCTTTTAGCATCTAAGCATACAAGCAAGATCACCAACATTTAGAAGCCTGAAGTGCCTATATAGCTGATAAAATGAACAGAGAAACTTCTGGAGAGCAGGGCTGGATACTGAAGTCTGATGGCTGAGCTTGGAAAGCAATCAGTATAAGCCCTTTTAGATGGATGTTAGGAATAACCACACCATCTAAAGACGTACTTACTGGCCCTGCTTGATGTTTTACAATGAAAGTTGCACTTTTTGTCTTCTTTAATGGGTCAAACCCTCAAAATCTACTCTTTTCACAGGGGTGAAAAGATAGTGATGAAAGCCCTGTAGTTACCTTGCTAGAAGAATACATAGAATCCTTTAGGTTGGAAGG
>NW_008584062.1:0-699 GCF_000691845.1 Merops nubicus | reverse complement strand
ATTTCCCTCCTCCCCTGTCACGCTCACTCCAGCTTCCAGTACAGTGAGCTGCTGGGATTCCCCTGTCACCCCGGCAATACAGATCGGTTTGGTCCCACTGTAGCAGGATGGGTGAGTGTACACTGTGCACCAGTATCAACTAAAGCTTTGTACTTCTGTGGGTCTGATGTGCCGGGCCATCGGATCCACACAATCCAATAAACCTGATTGTCCCTCTCCTCCACCTGGCTGGAAGCAGGGCTCCTCTAATCCTGGTCAGAGTCGCTCATTTCTTATAAAAATGACTTTGAGGTCCCCTCGAGAGAGTCAGACATAAGATCAGCTCTCCTCTTCTGTCTGGAGAGTTTCCCACCAGACACTGGAGCGATATTTTGCTTGGATAACTCTCCTTTCACAATTGCTTTCCCCCATAGTTCATGTACTCGTGCAGCTAGGGTTGAAGTGGGTTTTCCATCCCACCTACTCATGTCCTTTCTCTCTGTGGTCACGTAGGTAGAACCACAAGGTGCCACGTGGGGTGTACTTTGCGTGTTCTCTCTCTTGGGCAGGGGAGCATCTGCTTCCAAATGCTGAGACATAGGTCCACATAGGCGGAGAATAAGAAAGGTCGTCTTCAATTTTTTTTGACCTTCCAGGCCAGTTTTTTTACAAATGAAACATAGGTCTGTAGGGAGAGGCTTCCGTTATATTGCCGGAGCT
>NW_008584061.1:14778-16784 GCF_000691845.1 Merops nubicus | reverse complement strand
ATTTCCATCCCTTGGTTCGTGACAAAGCTTAAAAGTCAAATGTTCATTTTGAAGAAACTGCTATGAAAATGGCTTTCTAATGTTTTCAGGTTGATGTAACAGACAGATACACAGGAGGTATAACAGTATGGCCAAAACCAGAACTGAAAGTACTACACAGATTTTGGGTGATAATACAATGCTTAGTATTCCTCTAGGTCCAAAATCCTCTTGGATTTTGACAGGACATGTGACTGAGTCCTGAGTGCTGATGACTTACAGTGATGCAAAAGATTCAGTATTAGCATGAGATGGAAAAATATTCTGGAACTATTATCTTTAACCTCATTGTTTAACATGAACATCAAAAGCTGATTATTGGTACCTTATGTAACATGTATAGGATTTGTTCACTTTTGCACTTCTGTTTCTCATAGTAGTATTTAAGTGTGTTCCTTTGAATTTTATTGCATTGCTTACTCACTCCATCTGATGATCAAAAAGCTAGCACTTTTGCCTTCAGATCTAAAATTGTAGGGGTTTATTTTACTCACCATATTCAACCATCACTGAATTTAAATTATCATCCACCTGGACCTGTTACCACAGTATACACAGCAGATCATTAGTAATCCATTGTAGAGTCAATTAACATTGATATCTAATAATGCCTCTATATAGTAAACGTATTTTCATTACACCCTATGAGGCACACATCCAGTTTGAAGAGCATGCTTAGTAGCTGTGCTGAAAGAAATGTAATTTGCTGCCTTTATATTTTTTCTTTTTTTTTTTTTTTTATTGAAGTAATAACAATTGGAAATTATTTATTGCTTTCCAATTTTAGGCTCATCCCACTGATAACAGGTTTCAAAGAGTGCAATTTAGATGTTAACTTTCACAATGCTGAAACTGTGAAGGCTAAAACTGACATCAATTTAACGCACTTTACTTATGGCTGACTATAACTGATTTTGATTTGGGATATTATAGCAGCATTGGCCATAACTGACCCTACGAATTGTTCAGACTAACTGCAATAATCTCCTTCAACCTCTTAAAAACAGTAATTTCCCTGTCCAAAATCTTTTGCTCCTGCAGAATCAGCATTAAGTTACAACAATGAAGTTAAACCAACTCTCATATAAACTGAGTCTGAAATCTCTTCTGATCTAGTTTTAAGTCATGTGGAAGGTGCATACTCAGGTACAGAGGATCTTGTCTTCTTCATCTAGTCTCTTTTGGGTGCCCAGGATTCCTCTCCAGTGAAAAGTATGAATATGGAGAGACCTGCGTGCTTGATTCCTGCCATAATATGGAGGTAGAAATTTGGGGACAGGAGCTAGGATTAGTGCAACATAAACATGAAAATTACTCCCAGTTTTCTGTTCTGTATTTGTACCTCTGTTTGAAAAATGTGCCAGTTCATACAAGAGTTCTGTTTCACAATGTTTACAGTGTATAGGTAAAAAAAAACAAAAACAAAAATGAAAAGAAAAACAAACAAACAAACAAACAAAAACCACTAAAATAATTCTCCATGACAAGGTTTTTCAGTTAAATTCTTGTTTGGTGAGAACTCCTGAAAACTCAATTAAAATATCTGGATTTTTAGTTCATGACAATTGCCACTCTTCTCTAAAATGGATGTTAGCCTGGTACCTACCTTCAAATTCTAAATACGTTCTGCTAAGTATTGCACTGTTACCTAAAAAAAATAAAATTCCTAGAATTCTCACAACAAAAAATCATTATAGACAAGTAGAGAAAAGACTAGATTACTTTACTGATAGCAACTTAGTGTTCTTCCTCAGCAAACTGGAATCTTATGGTCTGTTGTACCGTGTTTGATTGGGGTGAACTTAATTGTCTTCATAGTAGCTCATATAGTGCTATGCTTTGGATTGTTGACAAAAACAATAACTCAGGGTTATTTTTAGTTATTGCTGAACAGTACTAACATAGAATCAAGGCCTGTCCTGGTTAGGCTGGGACAGGGTTGGTTTTCCCCCATGGCCAGTTGGGAG
>NW_008584061.1:10418-14747 GCF_000691845.1 Merops nubicus | reverse complement strand
GCCGGGTGGGGGCCGGCGGGGGGGCAGCCGCTGGCCCAGTTGGGGGTCACTCGCTGCCAGGCTGACCCCGTGCCTGAGCAGCAGGACTGGGCTGGGCACTGGGCTGGGGCTGAGCAGGGCCAGGGAGAGGTTCTGGGCCAGGGGGGGCCAGGACCAGGAGGTGCAGCTGTGGTTTTGCTGTCGGAAGCCCAGGAGATGAGCTCTTTCCTTTGTACAATTTGTTATATGTTGATATACCTACTGTTACTGCTGCTGTTTGCTGTTCCTTTTGTGTAAATTCTCCTTATCTCAACCCATGGGATTTCATATTTTTCTCCCTTTTCTCCCTCACATGTGGGGGTTTGAGGTGTGAGAGAGTGGCCACATGGTGCTGCTCCATGTAGTGGTTCTCCTGTGGTCCGTGGAGCCCTGGGGGATGTGATGTCAGTACAGGGGGTCGACAAAGGCTTAAAGCAGAGTTGGGGAAAAATTTGGCCTGGCCTGCAGAGGAAGACAACTCACAGCAGCACCCACAGACCGTGCTCTGAAACTGCAGTTCCCTTTCTCTTCAAATTTGAAGACTGTCTATGAGAAAATTAAAACAAATATTTGACATGGTCTAGTGCTTTAAATCTTGAATTAGGTCTTGGTGGTCCATGGCCACAAAGAGCATGTAAAGGGGGTCTGTGGTAAAGGAAAGGTTGAGAACCCCCGGATTACAGTGTTCCTGAAATGCATTGACGTGATTGTTTTTCCTGTATAACTGTCAGAACCACTTATTCTTTCAAACACAATTGCCAGAAGGAATAGCCATAATACTACTAATTTCACTAGTCTTTAACAGAATAGCATTACACCATTTCAAAAGATAAAACACATAAATCACTTTGGAAAATGGATAAAACATCTGGACTCCCAAATACCTGCATCAATCCTAAGTTACAACATATCTCTCATCTCTTCCTGCATTGGATGTTGGGAAGGTGAAGTGGAAAAAATTGTCTGTGCTAATACACATTCCAGGGTAAGAGAGGATGTGGATTGGAATCTCCCGGGTCAGGAATAGGCAGTAAATTAGATTGCTCACCTCCTGCATGACTGTTCTAGCGCTTAAAGAATCGTGTAAAAGAGGATGCAGTCCTTAAGAAGTCACTTTTCTATTGGAAGAGGAAATAGTGAGCTTTACCCAGGTATTATAAAGAGCATTTGTAGATGTTTACCAAGTAGCTAAAGTTGGATCTAGTCCTAATTTACTGGATGGTGTTGATGGTATTATGCCTAGGTAAACCCACTCTGAGGGGTTTACCTAGCTACAACATCTGAGGTCTGAATGGCCGAAAGCTAAGCACTTTGATTTAGGGATTTCTATCTTGAATCCTAGCTGGATTTTGTTTTAAGTCTCAATAAATTTAAATATTTATATATAAACCAGATCATACCTTGGTTTTCCATTCATCTTCCATTTCCTACTCTACGTTCAAATTAGGAGAGACTGTTTATGCTCTTTCAAAGAATTTACGGTGCTTCTGGACAGTTTCTATACATTGGGGATGTGGAATCAATTAACACTTCTGATACTATAACAAAACTAATAATAAAATAATAAAATGGGTGTTCCCAAAACAACTGTCATATACTTTTGCCTCAAATTATTTCTGAGCTCAGAAAAAAGATACAGTCAAAAAAAAAAACTAACAAAAAACAACCAACCAAAACAAAACAAAACAAAACAAAAAAAAAAAGCCACCAACAACAAAACAACTCCAGTGTAAATACAAAGATCTCTGAGGACAAGACAATAATCTATCAAGACTTATAGAGCATGGGCATACTGACTCTGTAAACTAAGATAAATGTTAATATAAGTTAAACTGCATAGATTTCCTGTCATTAGATCAAGTGTCTCAGTTCCATTTTCTTTTTAAGATGAAGCTATGAACATTTTTCTAATTCTTTTCAGACTCCTAATTTGCATATGTGAATATGTTTCCTCGTCTTTTTAGTGGTCCATCATGTATTTTGCCCAATATATTCTTTCCAGAATAACAACCTATGAAAATATATGGTCCATATAACCCTGCCTATCTCGTTTCCCTCCACAGTGTCACAGTACAAAGCAGACAGAAATTTGACTTAACCAACTGGTTAAAGTGCTTTGCAGTACTATTAAAACACTGGAGTGACACTAAGCAGCTTAACTACATGGGCATATCTAGCCCATCTTTCTCTCTTTTAAAATGGATTTATATGTATATATATGTACTTATTTTCACTACTAGATAATTTTGCTGTGGATATTAGGAAAGAGAAACATCACTTTCAATATGGATTTTAAGGAAAAAAGAATATAAAACAACAAATTAAACTCATATATTCCTGATTATCTTGAACATCTTAATTTTACACAATTCACCTTTTCTAATTTCATCTTTCTTCTTTTCACTTTGAACCAAATGAAAGAATACACTTCAGAAAGAAAATATTTTTAAAATCATATGATCGTATCTATATGATAGAAAATAACAAATCAAGAGACTGAGCACAAGAACAAGTTTTCCAGAGAGGTTGTGGAGTATATATCCCTGGAAATATTCAAAAGCCATCTGGATGAAATGGGCAGCTTGCTGTAGTGGCCCAGTGGCTGCTTGAGAAGGGAGGCTGCATCAAACAATGTGCAGAGGTCCCTTCCAACATCAACCATTCTGTTATTCTGTGATTAAAATTAAATAGCAATGGTGTTGTTCTCATATGACAGACAGTAGTGCTCTTCCCTTCATGTGGCAGTTGTGTTTGCTTTCTGGGTGGGGCTGCAGGGTTCTTGTTCTCAGTAAAATACATAATTTCTAATACCATAATAATGAACTCTGATCTAACTGGATAACCTTTGTTCCAAGTAATTACACAGTATCAGGAAGAATACTACATATCCCAAATGGCACATGTCCCTCAAAGTGCTGTTTTTATCTACATTGTCATGCTTTGTGTAATTAATGTAGTGAAATTGCCATATTTTCTCTGGGATCACTTTTCTAGCTGAAGACATTAAAAAATAAGAAAATCTGTGATTTTCCAAACACTTTAATGCTTACATTTCACTTTCTTCAAAGCTTGGTTAGGGGCACTGTCCCCATGTCTGAGAATAATGAAGGTGGGTGATGTACATTGTCTTTTAATATTTAACTTTCTTAGCTACTGTTGTGGTTTGAAGCTTGGAATGGGGGAGTGACCTTCCAGCAACTGGGAGGACCCTGGGTGGGGGTGAACCATTGTATTCCCTCCCCTTCCAACACACACTCTGATAAGAGGCAGGGAGTGGTTTCTAATTTCACTCCTGCCTTGGAGCTAGGAGAGGGAAATTGTCCTTTCACTCCGTGGGACCTTTGAACCATTTCTGAGGGTTTTGTATATTTTATTTTTTTTGTATTTTTCCCCTAATCTTTGTATATATTATTTTCCTTACCTCCCTTTTTCATTTTCTGTTCCTTGTTAAACAATATACTTCATTTTTTTCCCCAAAGTCTCTCTCTCTCTCTTGGGGGGGGGAGAGGCGAGTACATAGTTCTGTTCTGTGCGGGTCCTGCCCTGAACTCCTTTTTACACGGAACCAGGGCAGCTACAGAGAAATTCAGCGTGTTCTTCATTTCCAATTCTGATTATTCCCAGAAGCTATTCCTTTTTCTCTTTTGTTGGTTCCAGAAGCAGATACATTTCTGAGGCTGACAAAATTAGTTCTGTCTGCCCTTATATGCATATAGGGCGGTATACACTCATACTGAAGAACTCTTAAGGTTCTCTCTCTTCCATTTAAGTAATTTTTGCTTTTATAAGTGAGTTCCTTCAGAATATGTTAAGTTTGAAAAATTTTGGGACACCTCTGTCAGAGAAGAAATGTTCTCTGTAGCAGGAAAATATAATCTAAGCAAACTGCTGGAAGCTAGAGTTGGATACATTTAAATTTGAGATAAGACTGTTTGAATAGTCAGAATAATTAGAGGCAAAAGATGGAGAACCAGTAGCATCACTGATAGACAGGCTAATCCAGAATAAGAAAACTAGAGCAGTGAAGTCACATGAAATATCACCCACAGTGATATAGTATGTGAAGATTCACTAGGATGAAGCCACAGCCCTCTAAGAGTCCTCTAGAAAGAACCAAAAGTGAAAAGAGAAATGATAGGTTCTTTAGCTATTTCTGTTTCAGTAAATCAAAAGTAAAGACCTTTCCAAAACCATACTTGAACCCCCTAGTTAAAATAGAAAATGACTGGTGAGGGTTGTACACTGGACAATGAAGTCCCAGCAGCACTGCATTGAGGAGCCCACATGTGTGATGAATGGAAAACATTCTGA
>NW_008584061.1:0-10387 GCF_000691845.1 Merops nubicus | reverse complement strand
ACGTTTGTGTTGAAGAGGAAAATTTCTTTTTTTTTTTTTTTTTTTTTTTTTTTTTTTTGAGGATTCTGTAGACTTCAGATTTTGGTCTGTGAGGACAGCTAAAACTCTTGACTTGAATAAAATAGATTATTAGAATATTTAGAAAATCAACTGGCATCTCAAAGTCTTACAAAACACTAGAGTTTTATTCCTATGTTAAAGGAAGCAATCAGCTTGTGTTCTATTCCTCTAAAATATAAACATTTTGTTCCAGCCCAAAAATTTCACCTTTGCAAAGGAGGAGTAGAACATCATCTGTTCTTTCTGAAAGATAAAATACAGTATCTCTAAACTGACCATCAATGGTGATTTCAGACAGCTGAACTGGGAGGGGCACAGTACAACTACATAGAATTGGAATAGCTTTTCTCTTTTTTTTGTTAACTTCTGATGAAAATCATGTCACTGTTTTATGTGTAGCTTGTTCTACCATATATGATTTACCTTTCTTTTGTGGTATTCTATTTTGACAATATGTAAGTAATGTATTTTTCAAAGTTGGGTATATCTGATACAAATGCAGTGGAGACTATCAATTCCCTACAGCAACTACACTCAAAAAAAGCTCTTAAGCAAAAAACACCCTTAGTCTACTCAGGGTACTCAAGAACATATCTTCATATTCATTGTAAGGTCCTATTATATTCTTGTGCAAGCAACTGATGTTCTTTGGATTTAGAGGCACTGTATAAACTCTCAACCTAGTTCATATTACTCACATTCATGAAGTGCTGTAGTTTGCAGGCAAAAAAAACCACTTTTTTTTTTTTCCTGCAACTTCAATGAAGTGGAACTACATGCTTATAGGAGGGGACTGACAGATCTTCCTTTGTTGTAGTGGAAGTAGTAATGACAAATCAACTGCATAATGTCTCAAATTGCTCCTTGTAAAGTTAGTATTTTCATTGTTATTGCTAAGAAATAATTTTAGAGCTATTAACCTGTCATTTAACACCATAACTTGAATGTTGAGTTGCTGTATAAGATTCTTTAGGTATAAAATTCCTATTAAATGTTGATACTGCTGAGTGAAATCAAGATTTACATAATATTCAGGAAGAAATTCACACTCTAAAATTTGATGCCAGCTGCAAAGCCAGGATTTGACAGAATTGTTCATAGTTGCCCAAGAGAAAATAACATTGCATGTGTAAGTCTTAGTGGACCTTCACAGTACCTAAAAACGTGTTTTATACCTGTACTTTAAAAATACATGAAAATTAATGCTATAGGTCTAAATGCTGAGACACTGGGGAGGGTTTTTCACATTTTTTTTTGGTAGTTTTTTTTAAAAAAAATTTTCTTCTGTAGACACTTCTGTTATAGAACTGTATACTTAACACCACTACTTACCCAATCTGAAGTGCAGATTTGGACAGGTGAATATTGCCATTTGTGTTTCAGCTTTCTGTGTTTGAAACAGAGATAACGGTATCGATTTTCACATAAAAGTATAATTTTAGTCGCCAGTATAAAGAGTCAGAGTCAAGTACTACTCTTGCAGGGTTGAAAGTTAAAGGTAAACATTGATCTGTCTAAAGATGGCTTCCATAAAGAAATTGAACAGTGTTTTTCTTATTAGTATTTTCCTCAGTCTAACCCAAATTATTAAAAAATCTGCTCATGTGATAAACAGAAGTTGATTTTAATTTACTTTTGGGACATTAGGTACTTTTTATTTTGCTTCATAATATATAATCCTTACGTTCTAATGTTTGTACAAATGACAAACAAAACACAGTATAATATTTCTGAGAAAAGAAAGTTTTGTATACATACACACATGCACATATATCTATATTTATATACTTCTATATATACATCAATATAGTAATGGATAATATATTTTTTCTAGCTAGTGGGCCCCCAAACTTTTACCTGGTCTGAACTCCTTCTAAAAGTTTATTTTCCTAATTAAATGTTGCTTTTGGTTACATAGAGTAAAACAAAGAAAAACACTTGTAGACTAAAGCCCACAATTTTGATCATTAGAATGAATCAAATAATATTTAAAAATCAAATAATCTGTACTTTGTTTCTTGTGTATTTATAGTTTCTAATAGCCTTTGAGTAGATGGATTTAATTAATTGCATGCTCATTTCTGCATATCTGGATATAAATTAGCAGTGTTCTGTATAATTTAGAGGTCAAATGAGCAAAACAAACTGCTTTCTATGACATTTTTCACACGTATTAATAAGCAATATATTGTGGATAATATGAAATCATATTTCTTCTTTGTTAGTAGCTGACCTATACCTTGCACTGAAAAACAGACCTACTGTAAACTGATGAAAAGTAGTTAGAAACAAAAATGGAATTGAAACATTAACTTCATGACAGATGTAATATTTTTGTCATAAAAACAGTACTGAGTCATTAATTTTCCATGTAATCAAACTGAAAAGGTGTAATTTCTTCATTAAGTATATGCCTAATGGAAAGATAGCCAATTCAACTCTATTATAATATCCTCAAACCTCTAGTGAATTTTCTGAACCACACTGAATTTTCAGGTTCACTACTCAAAAACAAAGGGTCTAAAGATAACTAAATGATGCTTAAACCATGCAGATGAATAACTATACAGAAGGCAAATTGATTTGAATGATTTTTTTGAAAAGATGTAAGTATTTGTTATAATTACTGAAAATTTTGCAACATCTACTAATGCAAGCCATCTGTAAGACAATGGATTAATTTTTTTTAATACCTCTCAAAATATACAGCTTGATTCCTTCCACATCACAGGGGTTATTGATGTATTAGAAGCCCCAGAAGCACCTGAGAACAGTCTTGAATTAGGGCTATCTTCCCCAAAACAGGTGGCCAAATAGCCCTGATAAAGTACTTCTACACCAGTGCTTGCACCATGGGCAACAAACAGGACGAGCTGGAAGCCATTGTGCAGCTGGAAAACTGATACAGTTGTAATCACAGATACACAGCGGGATGATGTGCACAACCACGAGTACTGCAATGGATGCCTATAAACTCTTCAGAAGGGACAGACAAGGAAGAAGAGGTGGTGAGGTAGCTCTGTTTTAGACTGTCTAGAGCTTGACAATGGTGATGGAAGGCTTGAGTGTTTAGGGGTAAGAATAAAGGGAATGGACAACAAGGGAGATATTATGCTGGGAGCCTGTTATATACCACCCAATCAGGATGAAGAGGCAAACAAAATGCTCTGTAAGACACTGGGAGAAGTCTCACAATCGTTAGCCTTTGTTCTTCTGGGTGACTTCAACTTACCAGATGTCTTCTGGAAATACACTAGGGGGGAGAAGAATCAGTCTAGGAGGTTCCTGGGGTTTATAGAAGATAACTTCCTAAGATGGTGAGCGAGCCAACTAGAGGAGGCACCTTGCTGTTGTTTGTGAACAGAGGATGTTGTCAGTGATGTAATGGTTGGAGGCCATTCTTGAATGATTACTCAGAGAAGTAAGAAGTAAGAAGTAAGAAGTAAGAAGTAAGAACTGCTGCCTTGGACTTCTGGAGAGCATACTTTGGCCTGTTGAGGAGACTGGTTGACATAGTCCTTTAGGAGACAGTCCTGAAGGACAAAGTAGTCCAGAAATAATGAACATCCTTCAAGAAGGAAATTTTAAGCCACAGGAGCAGGCTGTCTACATGTGTCAAAGAATGAGCATTCCACAGTAGGGAAGAATACTGGCCTAGCCAAACAGCTTTGAGCAGAACTCAGGAAAAAAAAAAACAAAAAAACAAAAAAACTGGTTATGACCTTTGGCAGAAGGGGCAGACAACTCAGAAGGACTACAAAGAAGTCATGAGATAATGCAGGGACAAAATCAAAAGGGCCAAAGCCCAGCTAGAACTTCATCTGTCTACTGCTGTAAAAGACAATTAAAAATGTTTCTATAAATATACCAACAACAAATAAGGGCTAAGGTGAATCCTTTATTGTATGTGGGGTAATACAGTGACCATGGCTGAGGAAAAGGCTGATGTACTTAACACAAGTAGTAGAACCAGTTGCTCTCCATGTCCCCAGCCTCCTGAGTTTGAACACAGGGACAAGAATCAGAATGAAGCCTCCATAATCCAATGGGAAATGGTTAGTAATTTGCTGCACAACACTGACACACAGACAGGTCTGTAGGGCCAAATGGGATCTGCCCAAGGGAACTAAGGGAGCTGGCAGAAATGCTCACCAAGCCACTTTTCAATCATTTACCATCAGTCCTGGATAACCAGGGAGGTCCCAGTTGACTAGAAGTTATCAAACATGATAGCAGTCTAACAAGAAGGACTGGAAAGAGGATCCTTTGCTCAGTGTAGAGGTTTCTTTTTCATCCCATGTCTAGCTTCCTATGAGTGTTTGTAAACAAAACCTAGCTGTCTACACAAGGTTTCTAAACATTCATTTTGATACCAGAATTACATGCAAATCACCATCAAACTATGGGGCATGAGACAAAGCACAAGCACTGAAATACTAGAATACACAAGTAATAAAGACAATTAGTCTTCAGTGGCAATCAAAGAACAATTATGCAAATAAAAGCTCAGAAGAAAGGAAAGATCAGTAGTGCATGCTGAGGGTAGGACACCAGCACAATCAGTGAATCTTCATGTCAACTTACCTACCTGGTCCAAAGAAAATTACATGAATCTGTACAAATGCCAGTAAATGTTAAAATAAAAGATTCCTATTTTTTCTTAAAAAAAAAAAAAAGAGTTTCATCCAAAACAGTTACTCAGATTTCCTGTGATTGTGACTGTAATAGATACATTTTTCTTAACTACAGGAAAACAAACCCTACACTTACTGTAACACCATTAATGCTACTGTCATGGTTACAGGGGCTGGGACCAGTGTATCCTTATGTGGGTAGTACCAAAACTGTGTATTCTATACTCTCTATGTCAGTGCTCATGGGCTGTTAAGAAAATCATGGGTAGCAGCTGCCCAGGACAGACCTCACACCCCAGGCTATAACAGATAAGGAAAGAGGTTCAAGGTCAGGGGAGATGTTAACACCTTCCCACCCAGCAGGAGGAGTCCTCCCTGTTAATGGGCCCATCCATGCCTTGCCCCATGACTCATACAGAACTTCCCCTAGGAGCTATTTCTTTTTAATGGACAATCAAGGACCCACTGCATGACTCATAGACTGATATCAACCCATTGTGGAATGCTCCACCCAGGGGGAGGAGCCAAGTGCTCCCACCTGGATATAAATGGGGTTCAGTACAGCACAGGGGGTCTTACCCACTGGATTTCCAGAGGACAAGAGCTACCAGACCTTTTCTACGAGATGACTGCTTCATCTGGACTGCTACCACCACCCTAACTACAGAGTATCAGGTTGTATTCTGACTCTGTGGTTTTTTTTGTATTATTGCTTTTATTTTTATTTTTATTTTTTTTTTTTTATTAAATTGTATTTCTGACTTGGAGTCTCTCACTGGTTTGTTTTCAAACCATTACAGCTACTTATATGTATTTGTTTGAACTTGTTCAAGTCCCTTCAGGTTACATTGCCAGTCTTTGTTTAAAAGTTTAGTTCTACCTGCAACTCCCTGGAACAATTATGACAGCATTCCAAACAGAAAGAATAGTGAGCTAGAGTAGATGGCTGCAATAGTGTGCTCAGCCATGTCCAAAACTGGAAGATACGTTAAAAGCTTTCATACCTCAGGTCTGCAGTAGCCAGGAAATGATTGTATCCCAAAATTCAAAGGCATTGCAAGTTGATACAGAAAATACTAAGCTTGTGCCAAGTTAAAATACAACTTTTAGGAGTCTAGATCAATCTCCTATACTCTTTGATGCAGAACATACAGGGACACACAAGCCGTGAAGGGAAAAAGGTAAAAGACTGGATGTCAATTTGGTTTTTGTTTTGCAGTCTTGTTGCACATTGCTTCTAGCATCTTCTAATTTTTACTCCTGCTTAACTAATCCTTGAATGAAGATAGTAAATCAGTTTCTAATATATTTAAATCTTTCAAAAACTTCTTCCATTTTTTAACTGAGATTAAGTTTTTTTTCCTTAGCACACTTTGTTGTCCTACTGAACAAAACCAGTTACCCACTCAGCAAAAAAAGACTATTAAATGCTAATCCATAGTTATTTTTGAAATCAAAAAATGAATGTTCTTTTTCAAAGAACTTTCAAGAACTTCATTTCATTAATTCTGACTTTTTTACAGCATGGTTTATTTTATTACTTTCAGTATTTTTAAATATTTCTGTGGAAAAAAAAAAAATCTAATTGCAGGGAAGTATATGCATATTGACCCTGTAAAGCTCAGCATTTTTACTGACAAAGAAAGCAATTGCATGAACTCTGTGCTTGATATTGTAAAATGAGAACGCATATATAATTGTTCGCAACTGAGTAATTCACTTTAACCCACACTTACACAAAGGAGCCTGTCTTAACATGTTGCTTTTGTATCACAGAATTTCAGTAAGCATCACTACCTGTGATGTATGGGACATACCACTTCAGCATTCTAGCATTAGAAATAGTTGGCAGCTAATTCAAAAAAGTAGAGTATTACCTTTTAAAGAAAAGGAGGAAAAATTATTTTAAACAGGTTGAATATCTGGAGCAAATGGAAAGCCATTTATTCTCCAACTGAAAAGGAAATAATTAACAAATAGGCAGGAAAATTGTCTTTTTAGCCTGTAGCAATGTTGCCTGCCCTAAATTAAAAAAAAGAAAAAATCAAGCACACGCAAAACAACATAAGATGCTACATGGTAAGAGTGGATCTGCATCATAGCTGTTACACAGAGGGCTCCTCCACATATTACAGGTTCTTTTAAAACTTGATTGCATATTGATTGTGTTATTGCAGGCAAAACAAGCTTGATTCAAGAGTTTTTACTTAATTTATTACAGATTAAGGCAAATTTCTGCTCATTCATTTAGATACTGAGAAAAAAACATACATAATTAAACAAACATTTAGTACCTTTAGCCTCCAACCACGTCCTCAACAGTCTCTCCCCATGTGTTTCCCTCTCCATGAGGGGACTCCCCACTGTGACTCCAAAAATGTCACTCTGCATTTCTTCCATGTTTCCAGTACATATCTTGTTCTTCTGATTCTCCACGTTTTCTTCCCTATTTTCTTGTAAACTCTCCTTGCACAGCAGCCACTGCTCTCTCATCACTACCTAGGCAGAGTTGCTGGACGTTGCCCCAGGAGCAACAATTTTGGGACACAATCAGCTGTTTCCATCAGAGTCAGCTCCAGCTGGAGCCAGCTGTGCCCAGCACACAGTTGGTCATGTCTACCTTCCATACAAGGCACCCTGGCAGACCCCTGCCACCCAAAGCCACCCATTTCTGCCCGATACATCTTCCTAGAGGATTCTCTTTCTGAAAATCCTGTTTCTTTTATCATGGAAGTGAGATAATAATGAAAGACTCATTTAAAGAAGGTCTCCTGGGAGTGTTCCACTGCAAAATATGATGAAATAAATGTCCTTGAAAATTATCGTGGTGGGTTTACCCTGGTCCACTCTGAGGCGCCCACTCCGAGGCGCCCACTCTGAGGCCATTCCCCTTCAGAAGGACTTGGGGACACAACTGTACAAAACCCTTGTGGGTTGGGATAAGGATACAAAGATCACTTAACAATTACTATCATGGGTGAAAAACAACTCAGGAAAATTAAAATAACTTATTGTCAATTATGTAGGATAATGGCAGAAGTCTAAAACTACCTTCCTACTATCCTTCCCTTTTTTCTAGGCTCAACTTCATTTCGAACACTTACCTCCTCCCCTAGAGCAGTGCAGGAGGATGCTGTCAGTCCATAAGACTTGATCTCTAACTCCTTCCTTATCACATTCTTCCTCTCAGGGGAGACATTCCTTCACAAACTTTTCCATGGGTCCTTCCCACAGGCTGCACTTCTTCACAAACTGCTCCAGCACAGAGTGCAGGAGCACATTCCCAAAGGATGTAGTCCTTCAGCTGTGGACTGCTTGAGAGTGGGTTCCCCACAGGGTCACAAGTCCTGCCAGAAACCTGGTCCTGCATACGCTGCTCTCCAGAGGGCTGCAGCTCCTGCCAGAAGCCTGCTCCAGTATATGGCTGCAGCTACCTTCAGGATACTTTCACCTGATCTGGTGTGGGGTCATCCATGGGCTGCAGATTGATATCTGCTTGCCCATAGACCTTCATGGGCTTGAGAAGGACAACCTGCATCACCATGGTCTCCACAGGTTGCAAGGGAATGTCTACTTCAGCACCTGGAGCACGTCCTCTTCCTCTTTCTTCACTGACCTTGTTGTGTACAGTGCAGTTTTGTATTTTCCACTTCCTCTCAGCTGTTGTTGTGCAACATTTTTTATCCTTTCTTCAACATGTTATCACAGAGGCTGCAACCAACATTGCTAATGGGCTCAGTTTGGCCAGCACGTCTGTCTTGGAGCCATCTGGAACTCACTTCATCTGACATGGGAGCAGTTTCTGGTGCCTTGTCTTGGAAGCCACTCCTGCAACCAAAACTTTGTGATGTAAACCTAGTACACTGATTATACCAAACAAATAACCAAAGGGAACATATTTTGAGCTATGGAAAATACAATATGCCTGTAGAGGATTAGATTACATATGAGCTATTGCTTTTCTAACACCAATTCCTGAAATTACTGAGGTCTGAGATAGTGCATGTCTGTCTGCAGAGGCATTATCAGCCAAGGGCACTAGCACTAATGATTTATATAGGTGCTTGTCCTGGGTGTTTCTATTCAGCATAGTTATTTTTGTATAGCTATTAGTAGAGTCAAAGAAGGGTTTGAGTAAAAGGTTAAAAACAAATGCCAACAGGCTCCACTGGGCACCTTTCTGCAAGAACACTTCCTGAGAATATTTCTGGACCTTTTCAGTATTTAATGGGTAGAAAGACTGAAGAATTTGTATTTTAAAAAAAAAAAATCAAGCTATATCAAATAGCAACTTATATTAAAAAGGCATTTATTTTAGAGGTACAATAGTTTCCATTTCTGAAAGCTACTTTTTTTTATTCCAGATGTTTTGTACTAAATTAGGCAATGAGGATCTTTGTAGAAAGACAACAGGAAAAGCAACACTTGGAGAACAAATTACTTTGATATTATCCCTGGTTACTAGCATAGTAATATTCATACGTGTCAGCATATCCTATTCATACATAGGTACTGGTAGCAGAACATCAGATTGTAGCAAACCCTAGAAAAAAATAAAGCATCCCACCAAGTAGCCATTGCTAGATTGAAAAAAAGTGAAGACCCAGGGGAAATAGAACTTTCATATACGTATGCTACAGACGGACCAAAAAAGATAATGCTGAACTTCCAAAGAATCTACTTTAGCTGTGTCCAAGATCTAACAGCCATACTGAGGCCAGGAGGTAATAACTTCTTTGCTCTGTAAAGACAATGAGTTTGAATTTGGCACAGACAGTGTGTATGAACACCTACTCATGCAAAAGGGTGTCTTTACACTGAATTCATTAGCTGGCTCATAAAGAAGTACTTTGTTTAGGTTAATTAGCCTTTATAAAAAGGCATTTTAGGGTAGTACAAATGATAAACAGAATGTGCCTTCATCGATTCCAGTATCTGAGCTGATATCAGGACACATTATATAACAGATATGTTCTAAGAGGCAAAACTGTATATGCACATAGTGTTGTGAGAAATAAAAAAAAAAAATTAGAACAAACTTTTAAAGCATTTTCTTAGGTTGTTTTTCTTTTCTTAGTTTTAGTAGCTTTCATTTTTTTTTTTTTTTAATACTATGCAGGAGTAAGCCACTTTCAGAGAACCAGCTTCGCCTACATGGAAGCAAGTGATGTGTAAAATTGAACTGCATACTACTACTGCTCCTGTTTAACAGTTTTAGACTATATATAATCAATCATTTGCATTAGTGTTACACAAAATAAAGACAATATGCAAACTGGATAACAAGAATTTTCATTCGTCTAATGTTAGGACATACTTCAAAATTATATATTTTTTTTTTTAAGGTGAAAGTGTTTGTTTTCAAAAATACTAATTTCCACCACCTTCCTTTCAATTTAGTTTTTTTTGTGAAGGGAAATTAGTGGCTATAGAAAGTAACTGTCACAAACCGAGGGATGGAAATCCCCGAGTTGTGACGTTGCAATAATCTGCCCCTCCAGTAGGGGGGGCTGCAGACGAGATGTGGTGTCCGTCTGCCAAGGGTAGGTCGAAAACACCCTTTCCCACGCTCCCAAGATACCACCGAGATCAAAGATTATTAAATATATTGATTAATTTATTATGAAACACCACCAATCACAATCTAAGGTTCAAGTAAGGAAATATATATGTATATATACACATATATGTTA
>NW_008584060.1:2302-2609 GCF_000691845.1 Merops nubicus | reverse complement strand
CAGCAGAGCTGCCGGCTTGCTGAGCTCGGCATAATTGTTGCAAAACCACGGCGCACATGCTGAGCTTCATAATTATCAGGCTTGTCTGCCAGGCTCTCCCCTCCCCCCGCACAACGGCACACTTGATTATGATTATGGTGGCTAATTTCGTCTGGTGCATCTTAGGCATATGGGCCCCCACCTGCTCTGAATATGCAAACGCCGCTGATTTGCTCCTCGGCGGCCGCTCCGAGCCCGGGTCCGTGGGCAGGAGGGGAGGGGGAACAAAGAAACCCCCCACGACGGCCGGGCACAAAGAGCTGAAGGC
>NW_008584060.1:1609-1859 GCF_000691845.1 Merops nubicus | reverse complement strand
GCATGGGGGACCGGGCAGGGCTGGGTGATGGTTGTACTCCATCATCATAAAGATCTCTTCCAACCAAAACAATTCCACGAGTCTATTCTGGGCACACCACACCCTGCAGGCACTGCCTGCTCCACCCTGGCACTCCCACCTTGCCAGGGGCACCCTCCTCCTGCAGCCCCTGCCCTGCCCAGCACAACCAGAGGGGCTGGGCAGCCAGGGGGGGCTCACCCTGCCCCGCCCCGGGGCGACTCCACCTCCC
>NW_008584060.1:0-1568 GCF_000691845.1 Merops nubicus | reverse complement strand
CCAGGGGGGTCTCACCCTGCCCAGCACAGGGGGGTCTCACCCTGCCCCAACGGGCTGTCAGGGGCTTCACCATGCTAATGGATAATTAGATAGGCAGACAGACTGACAGGGATGCAGATGGATGGATAGATGCCACGAGGATCTGGTGACAGATAAATAGGCAGATGCTAATGGGCAGCGCAAACAACAGCTTAGACTCCTGCTAATTCCCACTGTAATTTTTAAGCTCTCTCCAGCCTCCCCCCTCTCCCCCCTCTCTCCCCAGTGCAGAGCTCCCACCAGCGCATCCATCACTTGGGGTTTTTTTTTTGTTGGTTTTTTTTTTTTGCACAGAAGTGGCATAAATGGTTTATGAGGGCTCTGAGGAATAACGAGCAGCAGTGAGCTGAGGTGGGTGTCGGGCGGGGGGCTCGGGGAGCTGAAACCCCCAGGGTTACCCTGGGAGCAGAGCTGGGCTGGGCTGTTGGGGTGTCTCCAGCCCTCCCTCCCCAGTGCTGCTGCCACCTCCTGACATGGATTTATTTCTCAATTTAAAAAAAAAAAAGAAAAAAAAAAAGGAAAAAAATTTAAAAAAGAGAGAAAAGATTTGTCCTTTCTCTTCCATGGTGGAGATGGAAAGAAAATTATGAATGGAAGGGAGGAGATGGAGGTGGCTCAGAGCTGGAGAGTCGTGGCCAAGAGACAAAAGAATGGGAGAAAGAGAGAAAGAGAGAGAGAAAGAGAGAAAGAGAGGAAAGAAAGCAAAGAAAGCAAAGAAAGAAAGAAAGAAAGAAAGAAAGAAAGAAAGAAAGAAAGAAAGAGAAAGAAAGAAAGAAAGAGAGAAAGAAAGAGAGAAAGAAAGAAAGAGAGAAAGAAAGAGAGAAAGAAAGAAAGAAAGAAAGAAAGAGAAAAAAAGAAAGAAAGAAAGAGAAAGAGAGGAAGAGTCTTCACTGGCCTTCCCTTGTCACAGGGAATCCACGTGGCAGCTGTGGGAAGGTGGGGAAAATGGGAAGGGGAGATAAATCCTGCTGGAAGGATTTCAGTGGCACCCGCATCGCGTGGGAGATTTATAGCCCTGCACTTCACAGCCCCCTGCCCGTGGTGGGTGCTGCTCCCCCCTGATGGGTGCTGCTCCCCCCAGATGGGTGCTGCTCCCCTGCAATGGGTGCTGCTCCCCTGCCATGGGTGCTGCTCATCAGCTGGGAACCCCAGTTAATGAGCTATGGGGATGCTCATGCAGTTGTAGACCTTTGGGGCTTTCCAGCCTGGCATGGACATCACTGGCACCACCACCACTCATGCAGTTGGAGACCTTTGGGGCTTTCCAGCCTGGCATGGACATCACTGGCACCACCACCACCCCTCTGTTCCAGCCTCGGAGGGGCTGAGTCTTGGTGCAAGTCAGAGCCTCGAGCATCCTCCTGTGGGCACCAGCTCCACAGCTGCTCTGCCTGGGCTCCTCTCTCTCTTATCTGCCCACCTCTCACTTTATCACCTCTCCCTGATTTGTCTCAGCCTCTCGAGCCCTCAGTTATCTGCTCTTCCTTCAGCTCTGCCCTTTTTCCCCTCCATGGTTTTTATTATTTCTC
>NW_008584059.1:0-975 GCF_000691845.1 Merops nubicus | reverse complement strand
GGAAAAGGTATTTGGAACCTTGCCTAAACCTATTACTATGCAATCTGATAATGGAACTCATTTTACCTCACATCTGGTACAACGATGGGCTAGAAGGGAAGGTATCAAATGGACCTTTCATGTCCCCTCCTACCCGCAAGCCAGTAGGGTAGTAGAAATTACCAATGGGTTGATCAAAAGCCTTATCCGTCCACAAAATCCGAGATGGGATGAAAGACTGAACTATACAGTTACCACGGTGAATAATAGATGGGTGAATGGATGCCCTCGTTTTAATGCCTTTTTTCCTACATCACCTACTCAGGATTATGAAAAACTCAAGAAGCCATATAAACCTAAGATTCCTCTTCACCCTGGAAAAGCTGTCTTAGAGAAATTGATGAATATTGGTAAGGTCAAACTTACATTACAAATACCAATGAATACAAATACTTGGTTCACTTCTGATTCAAATGGTAAACAGCACAAAATCAGTACAAATTGGATAATTTATATTGAATAAATAATATCAGTGAGGAATAATGGATCAACAATTCGAGGTGTCAGCGATGTTCAGATCTCCAAATCCAGGACTTATCATCCCAGATTTGCGTGCCAGAGGAGTTGCCCTAGCTACAGGGCCCAATAGCTTAAGGGTACTCCATGTTCCAGCCATGTTCCTCTATACTTGCCGTTGAGTTGTCCATTATATCCAAACAGCAATAAATAAAGTAAGGTGATTTCTCAATATGTGCTATATTAATAGTTCATGCTGGATTGTGAATATGTATATACTGTTATATATATGAATTTCATTTCTATTTGTGAATAAGGAAGTTAAATGAGTGTTTAGTGAACATGTATATAGATTTAATGATAGGTATATTACAATGTTAGGTCATTGTCGCCTCAAAAGCCATGGGGTAAGATGTAAGGATCAGAACGATTCTTATTTATTTTCTGGCTTTCTCTGTAGAGAGAATTTTAACTGCGTCA
>NW_008584058.1:0-848 GCF_000691845.1 Merops nubicus | reverse complement strand
GAGGGGGGTGACCGGTCCCCTGGTGTCCCCTCCTCGTCCCCACCGTCCCCTCCTCGTCCCCAAGGTTCCTGCGCATCCCCAAGGAGCTGCCCACGCTGCAGCTGAAGGAGCCGCCGCCCTCCCTGCTGGAGGCCGACCTGACCGAGTTCGACGTGGCCAATTCCCACCTGCCCTCCGAGGTGCTCTACATGCTCAAGAACGTCCGGTGAGGACCAGGACCCGGCCCCAGCAGGGGCAGGATCAGGCCCCAGCATCAGGATCCGGCCTCAAGGACAGGATCCAGCCCGGGGGCCATCAGAACCTGGTCCCAGAGAAGTCAGGAACCATCTCCCATGGTCAGGATTTGGCCCCAGGGACAGGATCTGGCCCCAGGGACATCAGAACCTGGCACCAGAGAGATTAGGAACCATCTCCCATGGTCAGGATTTGGCCCCAGGGACAGGATCTGGCCCCAGGGACATCAGAACCTGGCACCAGAGAGATTAGGAACCATCTCCCATGGTCAGGATTTGGCCCCAGGGACAGGATCTGGCCCCAGGGACATCAGAACCTGGCACCAGAGAGATTAGGAACCATCTCCCATGGTCAGGATTTGGCCCCAGGGACAGGATCTGGCCCCAGGGACATCAGAACCTGGCACCAGAGAGATTAGGAACCATCTCCCATGGTCAGGATTTGGCCCCAGGGACAGGATCCGACCCCAGGGCCATCAGAACCTGGCCCCAGGGAGATCGGGAATCAGGCCCCAGCTCCAGGTCAGGATCAGGCCCAATCCCCAGGGCTCAGAATTCGTCCCCGGGCCCAGGATCCAACCCTGGGAACCCCCAGGGAAGGGCGGTGACACCCCC
>NW_008584057.1:6510-10286 GCF_000691845.1 Merops nubicus | reverse complement strand
GCAGCCGCCCTGCTGCCGCCGGCCGGAGCACTTGCCTTCCCCACGACTCTTGAACCTATTTTTCCCTTTCTTGGCAAGTGCGTGGCTGGAAGATGGGAATCTTTACTTTATATTGCAGCTTGGGCTTCCCAGCCTGATTGGCCAGGACCAAATGCTGGTCCTTCCATCCCATCGTCACTATGGCAACTGGCCCCGTTAGGCACCACCGATTTACTTATAATTGCTGGGTAAATAGTCAAGACAGGCCGCTTTCATCCCGCACCGGGAGACTGCTCCTCCTCATCGCCTCTTCTCCCTTCTCTTTTTTCGGAGGAGGAAGCCCTGAAGAGCAGCAACACTTAGAGAAAACTCTTTGAAGGTTGTTGCAGAGAGCGGTGCCTCCCTCCTGGCCAGCCTTTCCCCATCGCTCCCGCCGCACAATGCCGCGATGCCGGCGCCTTCCCGCTCCTCATCCTCCTCCTTCTCCTCCTTGGAGAAGGATGGATGGGCTGCTGGGTTGGGATGCGTGATGCCCTGTGGGCACAAGGCTCTGCCCGTGGTGGGCTCTTGCCACCAGCCACCGCTTCTGCCTTTCAGGGGGGTTCCACGCTGGTTCATCAGAGGCGCAGGATGAACCTCCATCGCCTTCGCCCTCCCTCCCCACACTGGTGGCAATTCATACCCACTGCACGGGGAGTTTCTCCTGGACACCAGCACGGCCGGGCTCAGCTGGCCCTTTCCACGGCTCTGCAGGACCTGCTGGTGGGGTTGGCTGAGGTGGGGCAGCTCCTACCTGTTGGCCATGCCCCTGGTCAGCCCTGGAGGCCAGGACACCGGGGTGCCCACTCTGCCTCGCTGCTCCTTGCTGGGTCTTCAAGGTGTGGAGCCTCTCATTAGATCTGGAGAGCATTTAATGATGATGGACAGAGTGATACATGCAGGTCTTGTTGCTAGACCCGTGAGCATAGACCAGGATTCATGCTCGTGGCTGGGTGGGTCCTGCAGGCAAGAGGCAAGGTGGGAGCATGGTCCTTGGCCCCATCCTCATGGTCCAGGGATGGATGATGCAGCCAGAGAACAGCAACAGGGCACCCAGACCAGCCTTGCTGGCTGGAACACCCACACGGGACTCACAGGGTGCTTCTGTCCCCACCAGTCACGCTGGCACCAAACAGCAGTTCCAGGGAAGTGAGGAAAAGGTGTCGGGTAGAATTCTAAGGGCTGGAGACATCCTGAGAAAAAGGAGAGCTCACAGGGAGCAGGGTGAGAGAGGAGCAGGGTGGGCTTGAGGAAAAGGGCGAGGAAGGCAGGGTCATCTTCCATTCCTCCCTCACAGCCATCCAGATGGAGGATTCCATCAGGGCGGCTGCAGGAAAAGCTCTGGGAAATGCTGCTGTGCTGGGAGAACTGGGGGATTTTCACCCTGCTCGCTGGGGAGCACAGAGGAGACAGAGATAACTACAGACAACAACATGGAACCAGCTGAGGAGGGAGCAGCAAGGAGCCACAGGGCTAGGAGGCATCTCCAGGGCTTCAGAAGGAACCTGGGGATGAACCAGCTGATCCTCAAAGAGCCCCACCTACCTGTTCCCAGAAAGGGCAATTGGGAGCCTGGCAGATGCAAAAACAGTTTTCCTTTTCAGCTCTTACAGGGAGAGCCAGGAAAGGGCAGGCCACTGACTCTGAGAGCTGTGCCAGTGAGTCAGCAGAGACGCTCCTGAGAACAGACTTGGAGTAAACACAGCTCAGGTGGGAAGCAGAGATAGTCTGGGAGCTCTGCAAGGCGTGCGGGGAGTTCAGGGCCCCGGGTTGGGAGCCTCACCACAGCCTGGGCGCTGCTGCCTGGCTCTGGGGCCCACCACGCTCTGGTCCTGCTGGGCTTTGCTCCTCCACTTGCTCTGGGGCTCGGCTGGAAGGGGATCTCTCCCTTTCTGCTGCAGACAGGCTGGTACCTCCGCAGGTACCGAACTCTTCGGGCTGTGCCCGGGGCTGGGGACCTGGGCGGGCACCACGGAGCCACCACGCTGCCCTCCCGAGCATCCTCGGGCCGTTGCCATGGTAACGCCCTGCCTGGTGGGCTCCCCAGCCAGCACGGCTTTAGCCACACGTGCCCACTGGCCCCCCTCTGCACCTACCGCCCCAGAACCCACGCAGGGTTTCATCACCCTCCACCTTCTCCTCCCACCGCTGCAGTCTGAGCCCCCCGGGAGCCCCCCGGGACCCCCCGGCCCCTCCGCAAGGGAGCCGTCTCGCATCCCCCTGCACACAGAGAGCTGCCCCACCAGCCCCCCCAGAAACCACCTTCCCCAGAGCCCTGCTAAGGCCTCCACTCTCCTTTTGCTGCAGCGTGGCATGCAGAAAACAAGGCACAACCGTTACCAGGGGAGAGGAGCCCAGCACTCCTGGGGAAAGAGAGGGGAGCTGAGCAGGACAAGTGGGTCTGTGCACGGGTGATTTCTCACCCCACACTTCAGGAGGTCCTGGTGCTGAACATCCCAGGACCACTTGGCCAGGCAGATGCTAGCCCACCGCCTGCATCCAAGGAGATTTGCCCCAGTTTTTTTGGTCCCACCACCCAGCTCTGGTCCCATGCTTTAAAACCAGGAGGTAGACAACTGTTTCAAAAACAAATGGCCACAGGTAATGATTTCTAGAGGAAAAAGCCCTGCAGGGAGACTTAAAGCTCAAACAGACAGAGAGGTGACAACGTGAGAAAGAGGAGAAAACAACAGGTGTGGTGAAGCCCTGGTCTGGGAGCCATGTTTGGGCTCATGTTCAGAACATGGTGGGGCTCAGTTCTCCGAGCTGGAGCAAGGCAGCTTAAAGTTAGGAAACCCAAATTCATGTGTAGCTTTCAGAAGGAAGGATTTATCCAAGCTCAGGTCCTCAACCAGCCTCAGAAGTTGATGGACAACATCCTAAGGAATAAAAGGAGTGGACACACAGCGATGGGCAGGGTCACCCCACATCCTGCTGGGCAGGTGAGACTCAGCTGGGAAGGTCCACCCAGATCTCAAGACACATTCATGAGGGGTGTCTATCCAGGGCTCTCAAGGCACTTACGATGCCTTGAAACAAGTGGGGAGGTCTCCACGTGGCTGAATGCCTGGGTAAAGCACAAAGTGGGTGTTCTGCAGTGGTGTGGAGGGCAGGGCAGCCCCCAAGGGCTCTTGGCACAGCCCGGAGCTCCTCCAGCACCCAGGAAAGGCAAGTGACTGGGTTTGAAGCCTGGCTGATCAGGGCAAGGTGATCAATGCTGGCTAGAAGGAGCTGCAAAGACATCTTGCAGGACTGCCTGGAGGATTAAACAGCAGGTAGAGCTCAGCCTTTACTGAGGCACCCAGGGACACTCCTGCCTGACTCATGGCAGAGCTGAACAACCCAGTGAAGGCTGCAAAGCACTGGCACAGCACAGGATGGCTCCAGGAGATGCCTGCCCCATCCCTCGTCCCACCCCTGGGCTGCTTCAGACCCTGAGGTCACCCCAGCGACAAGTTCTGTGGGTCGCAGCCCCGCCCGGCCCCAGAGTGCTGCTGGAGAAGCCAAATTTGTGGCTGTTCCACTTCTCCCCACATCTCTCATCCCCCACGCTCCCTCCACCACCTTTCATTCCATCTCAGGACGCACATCCCTGGAGGCACCAGGTCCTGCCCAGGACCTTCTCCAGGCAGCCACACCCATGGAAGCCCGGAGGCCCTGAGGGCAAAGGCAGCTCCTGGCTGAGAAATGCCATTTGCTGGGTGGTCAGGGGGCCGAGCCGGCTCCATTCGCAGCGTTACCATGGCGATGGCTGCCTG
>NW_008584057.1:521-6456 GCF_000691845.1 Merops nubicus | reverse complement strand
AGGCCAAGCTGCCCGTGGCCAGGCCCCAGCTGGCACGGGGGGGCCCCCTCGGACCCCCCAGCCCTTCCTCCTGCAGCCAAGGAGCCCGATCGGAGCTGTGGATGGAGGTAACTCCACCTAACTGCCCGTGCTCCGTGTGCCCAGCACCCCAGCCCAGCCCCCGGGGTCCAGCTCAGCCCCCAGACCCAGGAGAGGCTGTGGCAGAGCCGTGCCAGGCCGTGGATGCTTCTGGCAGTTCATGCATCTGCATACGTCTGTTGTACAAGGAGTTTTTTTTTTCTTATGACTCCTTACCTTAAAAACCAGGCTCCCCACCAGCTCTGCCCCTGCCCTGGTGCCCCCCAGCTGCCTGCCTGTCCTGCCCCCAGCAAAGCCCTGCTGCAGCATGTTTGTCAGGGAGCCATCAGGCCCCTTGCTGTGGCAGGACTGGCCCCGGAACCTCCTGCCTCGTCCCTTCCGGGCGGTGCCTGGGGAACCAGCAGGACAGGGGGAGCCTGCAGTCACTCCTGGAGAGCTGCCAGAGCCTGCTGCTGGGCACGGCATGGCCAAAGGGTGCCCGAGGCCAGGAGCCCCAGGGCAGCCTCAGGGCTGCTGACAGGAGCCAGGCTGTCCTGCTGCCTCCCTTTGCTGGGCTGCTGGTGATCCAGCGTGCAGCCAAGGGCTCCACCTGTCCCTGCCTGCAGCCACTTCTCCCCGGGGGGATGGCAGAGGAGGGAGCACAGCACGTGGCTGCAGGAGCTTCAGGCAGGCGGGTGACTTCATACCCTGGAGGGAGGGAGCAGAGCTTTAGACTCCCTCTCCTCCTGCCTGGCCAAGGCCCTCCCCCTCCAGCCAGGGCTTGGTAGCTGGTCTTTTTCAGTTCATTACTCATCCCTCAGCCTCAAGCTGTTTTGCAGGGAGCTTCACAAGGTGGAGCAGCTGCTAGAAACTACCTCACAGAAAAAGTGAGGTTGGGAGGACCTCTGGAGGTCTCCAGTCCAACCTCCTGCTCGCAGCAGGGCTGGCTGCAAAGCTAGGGCAGGTCACTCAGGACCTCAGCCTGGCCTTTTGAACACCTCTGAGGATGGAGGTGCCACCACCTCTCTAGACCCTGTCCCAGGACTGCACCACTGGAGAAGTTTTCCCTTATATCCAACCAGTGTTTCCCATGCTGCTACCCAAGGCCTCCTGCCCTTCCCTGTGTCCCTCTGAGACAAGCCTGGTTCCTCAAGCCTACACATGCAGGATAACTGGCCACAAATGCCACTCACCAGCAAAGCCACAAGGCCATTTGCTGCTGTTTCCCCATCACCCCTAAACTCCCCAGAGCAAACCCCAAGCAGGGAGCAAAGCTGTGGGGGTGAGCACAGCACACAGCAGCCCCCAGCATCCCACTCCAGCTTTTTGGTAGAAACAGGCCCTGTGCAGGAAAATAAAGCCACCAAGTGATCCTGTGGTCAAGATGCCAGTGAGCAGCTGTCTTGCTCAGGAGGGCACAAGCCTTGGCCTGACAGTTTGCCCTGGGATTTTTCCTTTCATTGCTGTCTTGCTGAGATCATTTCTCACTGTCCCCCCTTCTCGGCAGCCTCCACTGCTACCCTGGCCTTATCTCAGGCTGCCAAATTCCAGGTGGCCCCGGGGAGGGCTCTCTGGCAGCGTGTGGGTGGCCCCTGCCGTGCTCGGGGTCCTCGTGGGGCGGTGGCTGGTGCCAGACACACACGGGGCCTGGCCTGGGGACACCAGCAGCAGGCTGCTGACCTCTGCTGGAGCCCGAGCTGCTGCTCAGGGCTGAGCTGTGCTCGGTGGATCTGCAGCCTCCAGCTGACAGCACTTGGTACATACCCACGGGTTTGTGGCACTTGTGGCTTCCTGGGAACGTGTTGTGGCAAACCACCAGTTCCCCTTGAGAGGGCAGCAAAGGGAGCTGGCATCTGCCAGGCTGAGCCAACCAGGCAGGTAGAAGCCACCATGCAAGCCAGACCGAGCTGCCTGTGGTCAAAGCTGCAGAGGAACAGATCTACAACCAGGATGGGTCTAATACTGGGCCCTGAGTTGCTACTCCACCTCCTCAAGGTAACCTGGCTGGGGGTATCATAGCCCAGACTACCCCAAATGCTGCACAGGGGCTCCCTCCCCACCTCCAGACCTTTGCTGCTCTGTCTAGCAGACATACAAGCCCACCTTTCATGCCTGCAGCTCTCTCTGAAGCTGTAGCACCCCAGGTCCACAGGCAGTTTCCAGTTTCCCTGCAGTCAGCAGAGTATCTCCACGGGAGTGTGCCCTTGGAGGGAGGCTCCCAGCCCCATCCAGCCTCAGTGCAGGGAAAGGAGTGAGGAGGAGTCAGCAAAGGCAGGATGAGAGAACGGAGGGCTCCAGCTCAAAGTCAGGACTAACCACATCCCCAATAGCTTCCCCACGGAGCTCCTGCAGCTCCTACTGCACTCTCACCGTGCCCCCATCAGCACCCTCAGCCCCCGTGGGATAGGAGCTCACCCCCAGCTCTGCCAAAAAGCTTCTGCTGCCCCTTGTCACCCACCAAAGCTCCTGGGACCTCTGCCAGAGCAGCACCAGGACAGAGCCACGCTCTGGAGCTCTGCTCAGGCAGCATTGAAATGCAGGAGCTGTGCTAGGCCTAATGATGAGCAGAGCTGCCAGACAAGGAGCTTGTCCCAGCTAATTATCTCTAACGAGGGCAGAGTGTCAGTGTCCCTGAGGAGCTGGGCAGCAGCTTCCAGCTCAGCTCAGCTGCAGAGGAGAGAGCAGATAAGGGACTGTCCTTGTGCTGGCCGAGCTGCAGAGTCATTAATTAGGCAAATGTGACCTTGTGGGCCAGTCTGCTCTTGAGAAGCTGGACTGGCCGGAGCCAGGGCTCTCAGGCAGGCTGGAAACCCTCCAGCTTTTGCCATCCAACCTGTCCCCTGCAGCACAGAGCCTCCTGTGCCCGTGCAGAGGTGGCAGAACCCCTGTCTGGCAGCCCCTGACCAACCAGTCCCCCCAGTCAGGGGCTGCAGAGCTGCACCACACTCACCTTGGGCCTCAAATACCCCCTGTGAGGGCTTCATCCTGTTCCCTGGCCCAAAAAGCAGCAGAGGGCTCTGGTCTTTATGACAGGCCACCATGTAGATCACGTTGCCCTCAACCTCCTCCCTCGCTCTCAGCCACCCAGCACAGCCCTGCAGGGGCTCTGTGCCTACCCAGCAACTGCCTCTGTGGCACCTCTCCCCAAAATCTGTGAGGCAGACATTAAGGGGCTGGGAATTTCTGCTCCCCTGTGGCCCTACTCTGTTTCTGTGCAGAGAGGACCATCCACATCTACCAGCCCAGTTTCTCTCATCAGGGGTCCCGTGGCTCAGGAACCAAGACCATACACTTGCCCTTATGTGTTGGAGAGGGGGAATATCACCCCAAGACTTGGTTCAGGTAAAGTCTCTTCTGGGGGGGCACACAGAAGGCCCATCCTGCAGGCTCTGTGCTTGTCCTTCACCTCAGAGCTGAGGGGAATGGGAGGAGAGGCTCATTTTATCCCAGCCAAAAACCCACTGCAGGACCAGGAAGCTTACAGACAACACCAGTGACACACAGCACTGGTCACTGGCACCTCGTTCTGGCAGCTGCTGTTGTAACACACTCAGGAGCCACGAGCATCAGAGAGAGCTTTACTGATATTCCCAAAATGCATATTTCATTTCAGATCATGATCAAGCTCTGAACAGCAGCCAACTACTTGTGCAGGCAGAAGAGCCACGCCGGAGGCCAAACTCTTTCCTCAGCCCTCAGGATGGTTCCTCCCTGAATTCAGGCTGTCAGACTCTTGAGGTGGCCCCTTCCACACAGGAGTGGCTCAGACAGAAGACTCACTGAACCCCCCAGTGTGACCTGCAGGAGGAGTTTTGCTCCAGAGGTTTCTCTCCTTCTACTGCTTCTGCAGTTCTTGCTCTTTCAGCTGGTTGACGAGCTCTTCTGCATACACCTTAAAGAGTGGGACGGGGTCCTGAAACCAAGCAGAGGGTCAGCCACTGAAGAACAGTGAACCTGGGCAGCAGCAAGAGGTGAAGTCTCATGGGGAGCCCCAGGAGGGAGTGCTGCAGGGGTGCCAACAGTTAAAGCCAGAGGAGGTGAGGAGGTTTGTTTCAGCAGCTGAACAAGGCAATGTGCTGTGCTGCTGCTCAGCTCTGCGACCTGGCAGACAAGCTCCTGTGTGGGACCCCAGCAGCCTTCCCAGATCTGCCTGCAGATGAGAACTGTCAGAAGCTGCCAGCGATCCTGTTCCTCCTAAAAACACTTCCCTCCCCCCTCATGGTGCCCTCAGTCAGGGCTACACGGAAGCACGCTGGGCAAACATGCCCCTGGAAGAAGCTGGAGGCCCTCAGGGCTCAGGCCCCAACACCAGCTCCTGAAAACAACTAGCAAATGTTCCTGAACAGGCTCAATTGTCTCTCCAGCACAGAAGCACAAGTAGAGATGCTTAACTCCAAAATTTAAGGCTGAGAGTAGACTCAGGCAGGCTGGGACTGGTGCTTCTAACTGCCCAGTGAGCTCCTGACCTTTCTGCTCCTGCTGCAGCCACAACAGGAGCCAACAGGTCTGGGGGGAGACCCCACTGAGAGACCCCACCACCCTGGGAAGTCCTTTGGCCCCAGCAGCTCTCTGGTGTCCCCTCCTCTGTGTTCTGCTGCTGGGGAGCTGCAGGGACAGGGGGTCACACACGGAGTGGCCCCTCAGCCTGTGCCCACGTGTCCCAAAGCCACAGCACAGAGGCTGACCCAGCAGGGTGGGAGGGACGTGCTGTCCCCTGAACACCCCTCCCCGGGCTGGGGCATCACCTGGATGTGCAGTTAAGACACCTCCAGCCCTAAGGAACTCACCTTTTTTTCTAGGAGCCTCTGTTTTTCTATTGCTTCTTCTAAACTCAAGCCAACCCATTCAGCCTCCTCTTCTGGGATCACAAATTCCTGTGATAGAAGGAGGAGCAAGCAGTACAGTCTCTCCAGGTGACTGAAATGTGAATCCTCTCTGTGCCCAACCCACACAAACACACCACCCAGTAGGGAAAATTATTACAGGCAAATCTTAAGCCACTGTTCCCTCCTTTCTGGCAGCCAAAGGCTGCTCCCCCCTCCCATCTTCCCTCAGGGAGGGTCCTGCTCTCTCTGAGCAGTCGTGCCTGCTGCAGTCCCTTCACCTTCCTGTAGTCCTGGGGCTGTTCCTCAGCACAGCTCCACGGACTGTGGGTGCTGGGGGGGTTTCTAGGCTGGCATCTGTCCCCAGCTGCACGAGCCTGAACTGCTCACAGGCTGCCTGGGCTCCCCACTGTGGGGTCACTGCTCCCTGCCCTTGGCAGCCCCAGCCCCTGCCAGGGCTCGCTGCAGCCCCTGCCCTGTCTGGGGCACAGCAAAAACACAGGTTTTAGTCTTCCTAAAGGGTCAGTACAGAAGTGAGCAGCCCTCAGAGAGATGAGAAAAGCCCAGCCAGGGATGTTCACATCCCAGGAGGCCAACCATATCCTGGGATGCATCAAGGGGAGTGGGGGCAGCAGATCAAGAGAGGTGATTCCCCCCTTTACCCTGCTCTTGTGAGACCCCCACCTCAAATACTGTGTCTAGTTCTGGTGTCCCCACCATAAAAGGGACACAGATCTGTTAGAGTGAGTCCAGAGGAGGCCACAAAGATGATCCAGAGGCTGGAGCATCTCTGCTGTGAGGATGGGATGAGGGCACTGGGATTGTTCAGCCTGGAGAAGACTCCAGGGGGACCTTAGAACTGCCTCCAGTACCTGAAGGGGACCTACAGAAGGGCTGGGGAGGGACTTGGCACATGAGTGCCCAGCAACAGGACAAGGAGAAATGGTTTTAAGCTGAAGAAGAGGAGGTTTGGACTGGATCCTAGGAAGCAGTTCTTCAGTATGAGGGTGGTGACCCTTAGAAATAGATTGCCCAGAGAGGCTGTGGGTGCCCCT
>NW_008584057.1:0-497 GCF_000691845.1 Merops nubicus | reverse complement strand
ACCTGTTCTAGCTGATAGATGTCCCTGGCCACGGCAGGGAGCTTGGATGAGATGATCTCCAGGGTCCCTTCCAAGCTAAACCCAACCCCTGCTATGATTCTAGGATCTTCCCTTGGCCCCTCAGGCAGGAGCAGCGACGGGGCCAGCGGGGCATCGCTGGTGTGGACCAGCAGCAAATCCCACTGCAGGTGCCAGGGCAGGAGCTGCAGCTGGGGCACCCACCTTGTACTTCTCATAGATGGCCTCCCTCCTGGCGGGGTCCTCGGGGTGCAGCCTGGGGTCCCGCCGGGCCAGCCGCAGCAGCAGCGTCCGCTTCAGGTCCATGCCCAGCTTGGAGCACAGGTCGGCCTTGGGGGTCTGGGGAGACACAGCCCCACCCCCATCACCCCAGGGACCAGCTCACCCTGCTCCTGGCCTTCAGTGCCGAGGGCAGCAAAGGCTGGGAGCTTTGCCACAACCCCAGGCAGCCATCCAGGCTCGGGGAGGAGTGGCTGGGA
>NW_008584056.1:5453-13970 GCF_000691845.1 Merops nubicus | reverse complement strand
TGAAAATCCCTGACCTAAGAGAACAAGTAGAAAAGGTATAAAACCACAAAAAGAGTTCATCATGTTTTGGTTTCCCAGGAAACCATTTACTGACAGTGCTTTTCTTACCCTGTGTAACATTAGCCACTAAGATCTTTTAAGCATTATTTAAAAAAAATGTGGTGGGCCAATGAAATATGAAATCACAAAGTGGTCTGAAAGGTGTGGAAAAAATACCTGCTTTTGATTTGGCAGAAAAACAAAGTAGAGTTTGCAGTGCTCCTGTTGCCTGTGCAGAACAAGCTCAAGCCTTTGCTGAGAGGCTTATGTCACAGTGTCCAAGTACCAATGTCTCCCAAGAAGAGTAGAGCCTTGAAGCAGGAGAAAGAATGAGTCCTCAGAAGAAAAATAGAAAATTATCAGTATTGTTGTTGATTCCTGTCACTAAAATAATGTCTGGTGGGAACAAGGGGACCTATCACACTGTTCTGATTCCTCTACTGTCTCCTAGTGACAGTGAGTCAAATTCCTCTTCAGTTTTATCAGGCTTTGTCACTGGGTAGGAACCATGCTAGGAGCTTTGCTCCTCCTCCCTTGGAAAATTTAGAAGTAGTATCTAATGATGGTATCTCTGAGGTTAAAGTGTCTGGACTCCAGCATTAGTGACTCAGCTGCACTGTTACATTAAATTAACTGTAATTATTTACAAGTAAGTAAACTGTAAAAGAGGCTGGCATAAAAGATTATGCCAGAAAAGGTTTGGGAATTCTTTGGTAATCTGGCTATAACACCAATGGAAATAGCAGACCTGTGCAAGTCAATTTTTTGTTAGAAACAAATTCCAGGAAATCTTCAGATTTTTTTCAGGCTAATCTAAAACTGAGATTTTCGGAATTCAGGATAAACAAACAAAAAGTTGTAGTTGGAGAAAACAAAAGTTGCCTTTCTGAAAATCACCACTTTGGGGTTTTTGATTAAAACTAAAAGTTACTCAAACCAGTGGGTAGATCTAAAGACAGGATCTGATATTTTTCAGCAAGGGGAGATGGAGTACTGCCTCACTTAAATGTCAGAAATTCAGGTGCTCTGTTTCCTCCCAGGTTCAAGTGTCCTGTTAATATGATTGGAAATAAAATTCCCTCATTGCCCAAGAACACCTGCCTGAATGACCAGGTTACAAATTATCCTTGGCCAAGTCTGTCTCAGTTTCTCATTGTATTGTCACACACTGTGAATAATTAGTTGTGAAGGAGAGGAAAAGGGTTAAATAGTCATTAACATGTTCAACTAACAGTAGAACCTTGTTCTGAAAGAAATTGTGAGTAGATTATGCTAAAAGAAGTGTTTTTATCAGTGATGCTGAAGGTAGAAACCCCAGAACAATGTAGGTCCCAGATCTGGGCATGATACTCAAAGGTCTGACATCTTCTTTCAAATCTCCTCTCTAATGAGACAGTGAGAGTGTGACTTTCAGTCTTCCACTTCTTGAGGACCTTTAACACTAGGATTGTGGAGTACAGTCCTTCCATAATTTTCAGGGTTCAAGCTTTTACCCCTTTACATCACTGCATCTTGGGGAGCTTCCAAGGCTGCTGGCAGTCACTGCAAGCCACTCCTGCTTCTTCTGGTACTTCTGCTCCTACCTGGCCTGCATGGTACAGAGGGAAGGTTTTTCCTTACTGGGTAGATAAAGTGAGGATGTGGTGGGGTACTGGAACACTTGCTAAGGTGTCCCAGAAGCCTGGTTTGTAGTGTCACTCCCCCTTCAGTGAAAAGCACTTTTGTCCATCTCCTTTAAATATTTCTTGTCTGAAATTAGATTGTCTGTAAGTAAAAGCACTTATTCAAAATACACAAAAAATGACAATGCAGGTACAAATAAAGTTAAATAAGAATAAAAGAAAAACTACATTTACTCACTTTATGCTGCAAATATATATGAATTCTCATCTTCACTTAGCTTTCTGATTTTGTGAATGTTCCTATCTCTTACTGTACTACCTGACTTGCTGGAGTCGCTCATCTTTCAAAACTTCTAGGAGGTCTAGATGGATTTAATCTTTTCCTTGAAACTAGCAGAACATCTGACCCAGGAGAATAAGTGAAGCTTTATTAGAATAAAGCTACTTTCTGTACCCAGAAGTTACGTTCTATACTTAACTGGTTAGTAAACAAGCCTTTGCTCCAACGAGGTGTGAAACTCCTGCATCTCCCCTTGGTGGCTATTTGACATTTTTCAGCAAGGATATATCTTTCAATCAATCTGACAGGCCGTGTCAACCTGCAAATTAAAAACCACACTGACGTACAAACAATTAAGTTATTTGTAGCCTGTTGCTGCTTCTTGGCTGAAATCAGGCATGGTGGCAGTGAGCCACTCTGTTGTGCAATGGTTTTGGAGTGAGTGATCCCATCTCCTTAGGCAAACTGACTGAGGTGAGGGATAAAGGAAGAGGCAATAGATGTTTAAAGTCAGAAAGGACTGAGGGAGGATACAGAGTTCCACCACAACCCATGGCCCACTGAAGATACTCCTAAGTTTGGATATTAGCCACCTCTTGAGGCCATTCAGAGCACAGTTCCATGACAATTTCAGCAAATCTAAATAGTCTGGCTCCTGCCTCGTGCTGGCATGCTGCCTGCACTGGCTACCAGCTTGGAGAACATCAACTTCTGTTTTACCTGCAGCCACATCTACACCCTAAATGACAGCATTGTCACCTCACTTACCTGTATGGCCCCTACTCAAGACAAGTGGACCATGTACTGCTGGGCATTGGGTAGATACTGGAGGTGTTGCCACTCTGGCTGTTACCTTCACGCTGCCACGGAGCTGAAACTTCATACACTCTGTCATACCTCTTTTTTAAGTAGCACTTAAATAGCCTTTTCCATGGAGCATGTTGGTAGAAATTTTCAATCTGACTTACCAAGTGCACTCACAAAATGTAATTTCATCAAATCCAAAAGAAAAGACAGACAATGGCTCAATGGTTGGACTTGATGATCTTGGAGGTCCCTTCCAACCTAAACAATTCTATGATTCTATGATCTCTTTACATGACTTGGTTAATATTAGCTAAATTAATAAGGGATTAAAATATGCCTATTTGTCCTGAAATAAGTACTCTTGGAGCTGAATCTGAGTGATCCTGGAAGCATTTTAGGGTTGCTTGAAGATAAATATTTTATTAGAAGTTAAACTTAAATAATATAAGGCAAATTCCTTGCTTTCCTGAAGGAATTACACCTAATCAGAGAGGTCTGTAAGGTAGGAGTATGATGTGTTCTTGTCACAAGACAAAGACAGGAATGAAACAATGACCCAGGGAAGAAATTCCCTTCTCTGGGAGCAGCTGTAGCAGACTGGTTCATGTTCTTGGGTATGAGATAAATCCAGGTTTGGGAATCTGTTGGAATAAAAACACATAAATATGACATATAAATATATTGAATTTTTCTAGCCCTTCTGAAAAAAGAATATTCACAGTTTCTGAAAAGGATTTGCTGAATTGAAGAGTGAATGTATGAATGCAAAAAAAAAAAGATCATGGAGAATGAGGAATTAACAATATGAAAAAGCACCAGAACTGTTTTAATTTCCAGAGATAAACTGTGTTGATGCAGCTTTACTATCTATTTCCCAGCAACCTGATGTAATTTTGTTAGTCCTAATATGTTTTACCACTAAATCTAGCCAGTCTTGACATTGATTTCAGTGCAATTTGTGTAATAGGTCAAGTAAAGTGGTGCTTATTGACTGCTGATTGTATACGTTTTTCCACCTGAAGTGTTATTGTTAATTGACATGCTCTTCCATTTTCCTGAGATAATTTTCTCCTATTTGAATAACTGCCTGAATTTCCCCTTTGTAAGCTAGGTCTCTTTCATGGCAAATATCAAATATAGTTTTGAAAATCAGATAAATTGCAGACACTAATTCATTCCTTCAACAACAGAATATTAAAATAATCAGATGCAAGCTAGTTTGTCAAACATAATTTACCTTTAGTGAATATCTGCTGCGTGCCCCTAACTAAATCACCCATTTCTAAATGTCTTGTAATCTTGTCCCATACCATTATTTCCAGTAATATTCTTGCACAAGAATCCTGGCTAACACTAATGGCCTGAAGTTTTCTGAATAATTCTTTTTGTCTTAACGTATTACAGAATACTCTGCCTCTATTCCTAGGTGATTACAGATCTCATCCTGCCAGGCTCTTTCTGTCAATACTTGGAGATTATAGGATTATAAGGAAGGCTTTCCCTTTTTTCCCTGGTATTTCAAAGGTTACCTTCAGAGGGTTTTCTTTGTAATTATGAGCATGGTGATATGGATGGTACTTACCTTTCTGATGCCAGGGATGCATGCCTGGTTTCCTTCAGCTGATAAGAGCAAACTGGCTGGAGTAACACACCAGAAAGAAACCCAAACATCATTTTAAACAATGAACTAGCAGATAATACTAAAGTTTCTTCTTGCTCTTCTGAGAAGTCCAGTGTTGATCCCTCTAAGATCCCACTTGTTTGCATTAATGGATCCCAATGTGTGTTTCTCCATCTCTGAGGTTCTCAAGATGGCTGTACAAAGACAGTGACAAAGACCCATAGAAAAATTTCCCTTCTTGAGATGTCATCTTGGCTATGCATCTTCCTCCAGATGGACTGAAATGATGACTAGGTTTTGCCCTCCACCCAGTCTCCTGTCCCAGCACTCCCCATGGTACCCTATGACTTTTGTGTTTCCTCTGCATACTGGAATCCCAGCAATGCTGTAAAGCTTTTACTGTAAGACTGTTACTGTAAAACACTGCTGAAAATAATCTCATCCTTCCAGTAATTCTGACCCCAGGTTTTCATTCCACTGCAAGGCGTGTGGCAGGAACTGCATAGATTTATGCTACTCTGATCATTCCACTAAGGATTTAGGCACACCCAATGCACTCCGTAGGCATCCTACCTCTCCTTTGTCACAAACGTTGTTGGTAACAAAGGAAAAAAATACTTTTTATTTGCACACTTGACCCCAGAGTCAATGAATAATATAAAATACTGTCTTACTATGTTATTTCCCAGAGAACTATAATTTACAGTATTAGTGAACTAGTATCCTTGGTGTTTCTGATGCAAACTGCAGTGTTATAGAAGAGAGGAAAAATTCCTCATCCTGAGGTATAACAAAAGCATATTTACATCCCTTCCCTGCAGAAACCTCTATCATTTTACACCAGCTAATATGTAAATGTTTGGAAGATGTCTTTCTTTGCACCATTTTATACACGTAAATTATTTTTATTATTTTCTCCTTATGTGTATCTGAAAACAAAAGTATGTACTGTATAATATTTTATATATATGTATACATAAGCATTCTAGAGATGATGTTCATTTCAGACATCAAATTCAAGCTAGGCAAAATGTCAAACTTTGTTTACTAATTTAGTACTTATCTTTTCTTTTAATATCCTGTCTTGGTTCCCTAGTTATAACATAGATGCACCTAAAGTTCGCTAGAAACATTTGCCATTAGCTTCTTCTAAAAAAAAAAATTAAATTTGAGGATAATCCTACCTCCAGAGCTTATTCTGTTCCTGGCCATTGACTGTGACAGTGAAAGGCTCATCTGAAAGCAGTGGAGCATCCCATCTAAAAGCATAAAACATATTACATTTCATGAAAAAGCTAATTCAGATTGTTTAATTCTGGTAATATTGCCTCTGTCACCTTCAAAATCAAAATGTTCTTTCCTGTTATTATAAAGAAAACAACCAAATTGCTTAAAAACCCATTTGAATACACAGCTGCCTTATGTTGCATACTAATTTGATTAAAAATGCTTGTGCCTCACCAGCATTTTTTACATAAAACACACTGGTGAATTTAACAAAGAAATCAAAAGATATTTGGGCAATTTTTGATGACAGGGTACGTTATAGTGTCCACAACACCCCTGGACCAAACAAAGATCTCCGTGCAGTATTGGAAGATGCTAAACTGAATGTCTTGCTGCATTTGTTTGCTCAATGCTTTGGGCACTGTGCCAACCTCATTGGGAATAACTGCATTAGTCAAGTGTATCCAAATTATTACAACACAGAGTCCATCCCAGCTCTTGCTGCTGGAGCGTTTTCTGCATCTTCACATCACTTGAAACATTTATTTGAGGGGAGAGCTTTGCATAAATTCTGGACGGTTTTAATTTTGGACAGAAAATCTTAACATCTTTTATTCCTAGAAAGAGTAATTAAGAAGTAATTGTGCTACTTTTGTTTGCCTATTATGAACACCTTGCCTGAAGTGAGGAGCTGCCGTGGAAATAGAATGAAGAAAAGAGGAGCCAGAACAGGATTCATTACATTTATTTTTCAGCTGGTAGAAATAAGTGTTGCAATAGTCATCTCATCACCTTCTGCCTTCCCTCTACCAGCTTAGCTTCTTAATTCTTGATTAGGATGATCATGTTGCAAGAAGTCTTTGTGGCTTTCTGTTGACCATGTGTTTTATAGGAGAGATGGCAGCCAGTGTGGATTCCAATCTTTTCTCTCAGAGAGATTCTCCTCCTAGTGCAGAGGTGTCCAATCTTTCTTGCCACAGCAAGCCCTGTACTAAAGTATGTCTGCAAGCCACAGAATATGAAGCTCCCCATGTTCCCATCTTTGCATTTCAGGATAGCTCAGGTCAAGGTGGTTGGATGGGGCCCAGAGCAACCAAATAATATTGAGCTTTGCATCCCTCATTGGCTCACGTCTCAGTTGGCCACTTACATTACTCTGCAGTTGCCAGCTCAGTGTAGCCCTGGTCGTGGGGCACAGCTCTGACAGGAGAGGTGTCTTGGAGCTGCTTGGTAGCTACATGTCATTCAAGAGATCCAGTCTGATCATTCATGTTGTATACAGCTGGACTGGCAAGGCAAAGAAATCTCCCTCCTGGGTTTGGAATTGGTGTTTTCCTTCTCCTGCAGTGAACAACTGTACTTTCTTTTTCATTATCTGCCCCCAGTGAAACAAGATTTCAAACTGTCACATCAGTGATGTGTCCTTAAGCTTTTGTTCTAGACACCAGGTCCATCAGTATTCTGTATTTGGTTGAGCCCCTAGGTCAGGAGTGCAAATTCCAGCCTCCTGTAGCAGTGTGCATGGCTGAGTTTGTTGTAGCTGGGAGTTTTGTCTGGTGTGCTGTATTATCCAGGAAAGTCCATATCATCATGCCATGACAGTCCTCTGCTAAACTCAGAAGCAGGAAGTTGCAATATTTTCTTAAAATTCTTGATATTAGATTGAAAAATAAAAATCTCTAGATTTCCTGTCAAAGCCATTGACTTTGAAATTCTGACATTTTTCTGTTTCATCATAAGAAAACACATTTTGACATAGACAATATATCACAATGCTACATTTAAAATATGTTCTTATAGTCCATGTGATATGTTCCTGTTTCATGCACTGTAGTAACTCATAATTAGTTTAAGAAACAGTAGAGACAATGAGACTTCCAGAAATCATAAAAATTTAATGAGAAAGCAGAAATGGCTTTTGGAAATAGTTTCCTGTAGGTAAAAAAGTCCTGCAATACAATAAAATCTTGTAAGAATGCTCCTTTGGTGGAAAACAGAAATTTTAAATGTTCTTCTATCTATCTTTAATAACTGCCAAATACACATTTTTGGCTGCTTTTAATAATAGGTGAACATTGGTTTTATCATGATAAATATAATATATTGTAGAAACTTAAGCCACTGCTTTCTAAATCAACCCCAGAACAAGGTTTTTAGAAAACTTTTCCTCTTTGCCTCACTAGGACCTGTAGAAAATGACAATTTTTGATGACAGCCTACCATGCACACATTTCCTCAAGAATAAAGTAGTCCTGATTTTTGACACATGGAGTTATTGTCCACCAGTGGCAGCGTGGTCACTGTGTGCAGAGTTCTGCCAACAGCAGCAGGTACCAGCAGGATGGTGAATTATCCTGCTAGGAGGGAGGGATATGGGATTCCCCAGTCAGGTGTGGATGCACCTGCAACATGGATAGATGGAGAGAATTTAGGCAGATATGGAAACCATTTAACTAGAGGCATAAATACCACGGCTGGTGATGCTACTGATAGGTCTGTATAGGCTCTTCAGCTGCACCATGGTATTTCTGGGCCTGCCTTAAATTACCTTGCATGGAGCACTCGTTACAGAATAAAAGAACTCCCAGCAGCTAAATGACAGAGCCTCTGATGCATGGTGACCTTTTCATGTGTCAAAGCCCTCTGACAACTGGAGTTTTACATATGCTTTTGGACTTTTTACATTAAATCATCAATCTGCCAGTGTTGTTCCCAAGTAAAAAAATCACTCTGTTGAATGATCGGCAACTACTTTTATTTTCTTTGGGCAAGAATGGACATTTCTGGAAGTTTCTGAGATTTTGATAAGACTCTGGGGAAAGAATTAAAGGGGAAGCTGTTTCCTCATGAAGGATAGCTAGCTGAGCTTTGTGTTGCATCAGAGTGTACTATGGTGCTGCCGTTGATGCAGGCATTTTTGA
>NW_008584056.1:0-5422 GCF_000691845.1 Merops nubicus | reverse complement strand
GGAGCTGGGTCTGCTTCAGTGGCTTTCCTGAGCAATCTGAAGTTCTATACATGTGCTGTCTCCTGGCTGATTTGGTAATATCAGGTTTTGTGTATGGTCAGAAATGTCAGAGTAAGGCAGCCATACCCTTCTGAAGTTCTCTGAAGCACTCGGAGCGTGCATGCTCTCCAGTGCCAGTGGCTGCACACAGTTTGCCCAAATTTAGTGGGCAGACAGGCAGCACTGACAGCCCTTGTATCAGAGAGCACATCTGAGATGCACAGGTAGAATTCAGAGAGGCCTGACATTGCTTTCTACATTTTGGAAGATGCTATACCCACCAGATATTTCAAATTGCATTTCTTTTTTTATGGGGTAGGAACAATGACTTAGGACACGTGATTTTTTTTTCCCTACTGCCATATGGAGCATCCTATAGAAGGGATTATCTTTGGTTTCCCCAGTCGTATTTCATGAACAAATTTTCTTCCCAGAAAGTAGGTGTTGTGAAGAACAACAGAGACCACAAGGAAAGAGACAAGCCTCTGTGTATCTCCTTGCAAAATGATTCCACCTGCTACACTTCTGACATATCTATACAGAAACACATAGAAGCATGAAGGGGAGTTAATTAAAGATACTAAATCAATGTACAGAAGATAAAATATGTTTCCCTTCCCTTCCTCATCCATTTTCTTCTATTTAGATGTAAGGTGATCAAAGTATAGCACACAAGCCATTAAGAGAATCTCTATGGTACTGGAAAGATCTTTAGCTACTCTGAACCTCTGTGTGAAACCCAGATTCCTGCAGCCATAATTTCCTTCCAGAATTAAATGCAGAGACAGTTCTAGTTCAGAATTACAGCTAGAATGCTGTAATTTTCTAAAGTATTGCCCGTGATCATTAAAAGTACTGTCAGCCACTGAATAGTGACTGACAATGAGTTCAGTGAAGTCCAGCTGCTGCTGCAAGCCTGATGCTGGAACATGCGATCTGGGACGCTGGGGCAGCTACCCTGCAAGGATGTTTTATTAAATTAACAGTAGTGAATGGTGCATAAAATTGTCACTAAGATAAATTTATTATAGTATGATTTTATTCTCATATTATTCTGTCTGGGGTGCTACCCCAACAGAGTTTCCAATTCAGTAGTATGCCTGAAGCCAGGGGGTTTATCAGCAGTGTGTCAAAGGGTGTCTGGCTCTCATTCATATATAATTTACTCTTATTACATGAGATATTTCTATTTTTCTGCACTAACAGTTGTATATTTTCTAATGAAGGTTTAAATCAACTGGGAGCCAGGGTATAAATAGAGTTTCAGTATTTTGTGCCAAGTATGGATTGTTTGTCTTCCTGTTAGTTATGGATTGCGAGTGTATTATTGCTGAAGGAAAATTTTGGGGGGTTTTATTTTTCTTTCATGTACTTATTTATCATTCAGTATAAATTATAGGAACTTTTCAAGTGCTCAAAGTGATTTCTGTCATTTAGAAAAGATGTCTGAGATTGCTAACAGAAACATATGAGCCTACCTAGCCTGCCTAGGTCAGCCTTGTGCTTTATTGAACTCAGGATAGTAACTGCAATAATAGTTGTTATATGTTGTTTAGTATTTACTAGCTGGGTCTAGATAAGAGCAGAGTAACTACATAAATGAAGGTTCCAGAATGAAATTTTCCTCTTCAGATAACAGAGTTTGAAAATTTCTCCAAAATGAAATTATTTTACTTGCATCTGTCAAATCTGTTGTGTTCGTTGTGTCTCACTACAAAGTTGTGTGTTCCTTGGGGTGTGGTGAGCAAGTGCTTCACCACTCGCAGTGCTGAGGACTTTTCAGGATTGATAGACTCCAGTCCTCCTGTTCCTGTGTCTCTGGGAAAGCCCTTGGTGAACTGGCCATCTTTCCCAGCCTTCTGGGGAAAGGCAGCCACTCAGAACTGTTGTATGTCATGATGGAGAGCTAGATGCATGTCCTCCTCTCTGCACACAGGACATCAGGATCATGTTCCCACAGCCATGTAGACTCTTGTGGTGCTGTTTCTATTGGCAAGTAGAGAGCTGGGCCTGGTTATGTTCCATACTTTCTGCTTGAGATTGATGGGTTGCTTATTGCTCAAACTACTGTCTGTTGAAGTACCCTAAGATTAGGTCTGAAAGTAGCAAGTGATTATACTTTTTGCTATACTATATCCTATCACTGTTATTTATATATTGCCTCTTTTTGTTAGGTACTGATAGGAGAGCAACTCTGCTTCTGTTCTTCTTCTGGGCTTTTGACCCTTGCAGGTCCTCATGTATAAAACTGTCATTAACTACTGCTTTTAAGTTAAAAATGGTATTGTCAAAAGATAACCTAGTTTTATTCCCTGGAAATTCTGATGGATCAACCTGTTCAATCCACAGTGAGGCTCTGTCTTCTACTTCAGAGAACTTTTTTAATTGCATCACCTCAGATGGAAGAATAAAGGAGTTACTCTAATGGCTACAGAACTCCCACTTCTTCAGCATTTAAAACAACAACAACAAAAAAACCCACAGTGCTGTAGAACTTCCACCAAATACAGATCTTTATTACCCTTTAATCGATATATTGTCTTCCTATACATACCCATCAATAATATTGTTTAAGATGATTGCCTCCTAAAAGCATTACCATTAAAGTGATAACCTAAAAGTGTTACCATTATTGAAGGAGTCTGAGAATGAGCTCAGAGAGAAAATTACATTTGTGAAAAGTATTCTGGATGAAATAAATATTTAAACAAGCTGAGTGTAGCGGGTTAAGAAATCTTTTTCCTTGAAAAAACTGTCAGATTTTCAGAACTGAATTCTTCATATGACTTTATTTAGAAGCTTTAACAGGGACGTGCTTTTAGGGCCTAGGACAGTATTTCTACTCATCTTGGGTTGCTTAAACCCAATTTGGACCAGGGACTTCAGCATCTGTCTCAACTAATCTAGGTGGATTTTTCAAAATGTGTATGATTAGACTTTTGTCATTGTGTGCTGATGAAGCTACACTAGTGATTCTGCAGGGCAGGAAAATATCCCTGCCTGCTCTGAATTAATGCAGCACAGAGAGCCTGAGCTTTGATCTTCAACCTTCAGATGAGTGCCATAGCCACCTGGTGGCTGACTCTTGGGGCATGAGTGGACTCTGTTATACTCACCAGTATTTCCTAGAGGAGAAGCTGAGAGATCTCGGTGTCACGCTCCCATGAAACAGGAGAATGTTTGAAATTGGGAAGAGTCTCATGGCACAAGAGGATTCCTGCCTGCACATCTCTAATACTGCTACTTAAGATCAAAGGCCGCCCTCTTTAAATGTAAATATCATCCTGTTTGCTTCTGCCCATATACATATCTTTTTAGCAGGAATTAACATTTAAAAAGCTTCTCGGTAGCTCTGCAAGTCAAACGTTAAAGTTTAAACCCTGAGGAGTATTCATCAGTGCAACTCTTTTGCCGAAGTGATAAATATAATTTAAAGGAATACATTCAAATGAAGGCTACGGTACAGCGTTGCTATCAATTTTTATATAATGAAAGAGATTAAATGAATCCTTGCTAATGCATTATCGGTATGTGGAGAACAAGAAGAAACAAATCACACACGTTTCCCCACTTAATTATTGCGCGAGACTCTCGTTGTCATATCATTGACCTACTTGGTCACGCCCAAGTTAATCAGGCCTGAACCTTTTCCCAGTGGGAAATAAGCATCTTCCCTTGCTGTCTTGCAGGAGTAGCAACTAAAAGTCAGTCACTTATGGCCCTGGTGTGATCGCTGCAGCCGCCGTCACCGGCGTCTCCAGCAGAGCAAGTGCAGCCAGTCTGTGCCCTCAGCTCTGTCCCATCACCTACTGCATGGCATGAGACCCACCTCTGTCTGTAAAAGCCTTCCACTCCCTTTCTCCTTTTTTTTTTTCGTTGTTGTTGTTTGCAGGGAACTGTTTTGTCACACTGAAATAGAGTTTATGTGCAGTGACAGCCTAATAAGCCAGCAACTTTAGTCGCTTATTAAAGTCAAGCATGTGTCTTTGTTTCATGTTGCTAATGATGTGGAACCGTTGAGGCCCGAGTATATTTCGTCTGGACGGTGTGGGAGCGAATGCTGAGAGCTCATTACTTGGCTCCCCATTGGAATCCTGCAGGCTTCTGCTCATTGAGGAGACTGTGGGGGCTTTGACAGAATTATTATACTGAATATTTTTAGACTCATTAACTATATCACCAAAGCAAAACATCTCTTCCTCAGATGCAAATGGCTGCAGCTACTGTGGCTTTGCTTTAGTTATTGCAGAAAAAGGGATGAAGCTTGAAAATAACTTAGGGGAAGGATTTTCATGTTTGAATTTGTAACTTTTATTGGGAGTGTGTAAGCCTTTTTTATCACATTCAAGCCACTCCTAAGTGCCATATAAAAATGTGTATATTTAGTCTCATGTAGTAAGTGGTGCTCAATCTTTTAAATTTAGAAAGTGCCATTGAAGTACACAGCAAAATAGGAGCTTTTGGAATTCCACTTCCTATTTCAGAGTGAAAAGACTGAAGTGTAAAAAGCTCATGCTAAAGTAATTATAGATGCTTGAGTTAAGCCTTCAAAGGTAAAGAGATTCAGAGTTGAGGCTAAAAATTCTGACTTTCCTTTAACCTAAGTGCTGGAACATATGTACTGTGCAGTATGAAAAATCACACTCTTCTCCAGGCCATACAATTCCTAACCACAACAGACTGATTTAAAGATGAAGAGTGAGACAAAATTTTAAGCCTAAGTCTGAATTTCCTTGCTGTGATGGGTTTAAGTTGGTTCTTAATGTTACTTTATTGTAGCTTTCTGAGGTTTAATTGAGACTTAAGATGTACTTGAAGAAAAATATGAATACCTTAAAATTAATTCTTTAGAGCAAAGGACAGAAAATTGCATTTATGGCTCCATTTGTTGGAAAAGTGAAGTTGGCTGTGAACTGTACATTATTTCACCCTCTGCAAAATTCTATTTTGATTTCTTGATGAAGATCTTCTCTATATGTTGTGTTTGACCTTACCTTCTAGAAAATATGAGCTTGAGTAATTGCCTAAGCATATGCATATTTAAAAAAAAACCTAGAGACAAGTGGGTTTTTTTCTCATAGCGTGCAGACTTTTATTAGGATTTTATTCTCCAAAATTATTGTAGGTGAAAAAACAACTATTTTGATTCCTAGGAAGAAAAACATTGCTTTTATTTGTGGTTCATTTCCTGCTGTAGTATTCTTTGACAGTGGTGACACTGTCTTTATACATGAGAAGTTCTTTTTATGACTGCCAGGGACTCTGGAGGGAATACTTCGAATCTGAAACATGTTTCCCTTTGGGATTTTACCATCAGAATAACAGTTATGATCAGCAGCCCATTAGAAAAATGTTTTTGGTTTTGTGTTTGGGCTTTTTTTTT
>NW_008584055.1:0-2715 GCF_000691845.1 Merops nubicus | reverse complement strand
CCCACAGCTGGAGGATCCAAGGGCAAGTCAAAGCTGTGGTTCCACTCCTTAATCCAGGCCTTGGTGGATCATCCAAATTTGACCAGATCCAAAGTGGTCATGTAGCTGCATTTCTGACCAACGACCTCCAGGTTTAATTTTTAGGCATGTTGAAGCCTGGCTTGGCACCAGCTGCTGAGGGCCTCATGGAAAGCAAGAGTGGTTCAACCAAAAGCTCCCTCCAGTCAACACGAGGCCACCAGGACCACGTTGGTCCAAGGTTCTACCAGGTCAACACTTCCCTTCATGTGGCTGGAGCTTTTCCAAGGCCTAAAGATGGGACTTGTAGCACCAGGAAACCCCAGAGAAGAGGAAATCCTCCCTCCCTTTAACCTCCAATCTCTACTTCAACCTCCAAACTCTACTTCAACCTCCAGACTACTCCCCACCCAGCAGCCCTGAAGCTGAACGAGCTCTGGGTGGATGGAGCTCAGAATCCTTCTGGTGTGTTCTTTTTTCTTTTTATTTTTTCCCTTTTTTTATTCTTTTTTTGGCATGGAACAAGTCCTAAATTAGCTCAGCAGGAGGTGAAGCCTGGAAGGTTTTAGCTGAAGCTGCTGTAGTATTCAAAAGCCACAATTTGGGGGATTATTTTCCAGCTTTCTTGCTGCAAACAGGGCTTTTATTTTGACAGATGAAGGTGAGGAAAGATCCCATAAAAATCAAGTGCTTCAGCTCATTCTCCAGCTGACTGGAGGACCTGGAAGGCCGTGTCCAGCTGAAGGTCCTCCCAGCTCAACGTCTGGAGCCGTGGTCAGGGGTAGTCATGTAGGACAAGGTGTAAAAATAGGGGATGTGGAGGATAACTCAAGGCCAGGAGACCCTCAAGGGGGTCCAACCCCCCTGCAGGGAGCAGGGACATCCCCAACTAGAGCAAGTTGAGAGCTCCATCAACCTGACCTGGGATGGTTCCAGGGATGGGACAGCGACCACCTCTCTGGGCAGCCTGGGCCAGGGGCTCACCACCCTCAGGGTCAAACATTTCTTCCTTCTCTCCAGTCTAAATCTCCCTCTTTTAGTTTCAAACCATCCCCCCTTGTCCTGTCCCAACAGGCCCTGCTCAAAAGATTGTCCCCAGCTTTCTTCTAGGCCTCCCTGAAGCACTGAAAGGCCACCAGAAGGTCTCAGAAGGAGCAACAGTTTGTAGCCTCTGTCTCCCACGTGGAAATCCTGAGAAACTGAAGGGTTGACAAGCAAGAGAAGGTTGACAATTGAAGCAAGACAAGGATGGGTGCATCCATCACACCATCAGCCTTCGACACCAACTCCCACCTGAAGGACAAGAGGCTGGAAATTGAACCTTCTGTGGAAATCTCACCCATGATCAAAGCCACTTGGCAGCTGGTTCATGGGCTCGGTGACATGAAGCCAACTCAAGGCCTCCTCCATTGAGCAACCCAAAAACATGATCTCAGGAAGTCCCTCTGGGTGGGGCATGTCTCCGTTGACCATCAAGGCACACCGTTGAGCAAACCTGGTCCAGATGCCCTCAAAGTTCTTATGGCCATCAACCACACGAAGCACAGCAGAGGCTGGAGGTCATGTTCCTGGGGTCCAGGCCCTTTGGCAGCTTACAAGCCCATCTGGACCTTCTACTCCTCCAAATCCTTCAGTCCCCAAGACTCTGGTGGTTTCCACTCTTGGTGCTTCTCCACAAAAGGCAGGAATCAATTGTAGGGACCTTCTCCACAGCAAAGGACCTGTGCAAGGTGGACGTGACACAGCAGAGCAGTGGCCACCTGAAGGCAGGTTGAGCAGGGCAAAAGGAAGACCCACTTTCATTCCAGAGGCATGGGAGATGCAAGGGCAGGAACTGGTTGAGGAAAACCCACTGGAGATGGGGTTTCCTTTCTTCTCCTCAAACTTTCCTCCTTGCCTGGAGACACAGGCCACCCATGTCCCAGCACAGAAGCCTGCAGGGCCTGGGATAAGTGTCAGATGAGAGCTGGGGTCATTCCCATGCTGAAAAGCCAAGAAACAGCACCAGGAACAAAACCAACCCCACTAGACCTGGTTGCATCCCCACCCAGCTCCACCCAGCCCCTCCAAGCTTGGTTAGATGCCTCCAAACCAAGGAGCCCAGACCCACATCAGCCCAACAGAGCCCAAGGAGACCCCTACCTGGGTGCTCCCCTCATCAGGGTGGCCCCATAGGGGGGTTGGGCTGGGTTCCTTCACCCCCCAACCTCCCCCAGAGCAGAAGTTTCTCCTCGCCTGCCTCAACCCCACCACTCAAGAAGCCACACGCCACAACCTGGGATCAAGTGTAGGGTTTTTTTTTTATTTTTTATCCATGGAACATAAAACTCCTTTAGAAAAACAAAAAAAAAAAACATTCATCTGGATGAGAACACCCATAAGAAAAAAAAAAACAACAAAAAAAACCCCAAAAAAAACCACCAATCTCGGGGTCTTTTTTTTTTTTTTGTCTTTTTTTTTTTTCCTTTTTTTGTCTTTTTTTTTTTTTTTTTTTATTTGGCATTTATTTGCATTTATATTAAAGCAAAGTGCATCTTTTTTTTTGTTTTGTTTTCCTTTTTTTTTTTTTTTCCTCTGGTTTCTAGACACATTGCACAATACATAAATAATGATGCTTATAAAACGTCTTTTGTATTTACAAGTAATAATATATTTATATATATATAACATAAAATACACTTTTTTTTTTTTTTCTTT